>NC_142871.1:94706818-95009848 GCF_051225735.1 Oryctolagus cuniculus | reverse complement strand
TGATGTGAATGGAAGGGGAGAGGGAGTGGGGAAGGGGAGGGTTGTGGGTGGGAGGGACGGTATGGGGGGGAAGCCATAGTAATCCATTATTCGTACTTTGGAAACGTATATTCATTAAATAAAAGTTAAAAATAAATAAATAAATAAATAAATAAATAAATCCAGTGTGATATCATAAAACTACCATGGTTATGTGGTAATAATTTGTGATGTAAGGATGCTTCTGATGTCATAATTTATTGTAATGTAACAGACTTCTACTGTGATATCATAAGCCTAACATTGTAAGTCATAATCAATTGTGATGTCATAAACACCACTGTGAAGTGAAAATCTATTACTATGGCATAAATGATAATGCTGACTTCAAAATCAATTGTGAAATCAAAAACCATTAGTGTATCATAAACCTACCATTTATAGTAGTTTCGCAAGTCATAATCAATTGCAATGTTATAAACCACTATTATTATGTTATATTCTATTGTGAAGTCACAAAACCCATTGTGATTTCATAAGCAATTATTATGACATAAAATAAAGCCACCATTCTTACTTACTAATCAATTTTGAGGTTGAAAAATAAACTGGGATATGATAAAAAAAATGGTATTTTAATGTAGCCTAATCCATGCTCTCTTCAATGGCTTAAAATACAAGCTTACATCATAGGCCAAATTTCTGTATAAAGTTAGATCTATTTGTAAGATTGTCACTCCATTTTATTGGTTTGTCTATTGATTTCTGGTCTCCCTCCTGTTATAATAACACAGGATATTTTATTTTTTGGACCTTTTATAATCAGTATGCCAGACTGCTTATATTTTGGAGAACTTTCAAAACTACTGCATTTTGTTAAATTTTTATATGAATTATAGCTTATCCACTTACCTTAAGTATGCTATGATATTTTTATATGTCATAATATATGTGTAATATTGTGATATTGTTTGTTACAGTACTCAAAAACATCATAAACAAAGTCAAAAGACAAATGGGAATATTGATAACTCTTGACATAAACCAAAAATTAAATTCCTTAATTTATAGTAAAAGTTCTATATCACCAACAAAATCTCAATAATCCAAGAGAATAATGGATAAAACACAATAGACTCTTTTCACACCAAATGAAATAATCAAGGTTCTTCAAAGAGATAGAACCAATAGAATATTTATATATTCTATTTATATATAAAATATATATATATATTTTTTATTCTCCCTCCCTCCTGGTTCTTTCATCTATGACACACTGTTATTCATTATTAGTGTTCTTTGAGTATGCATCTTTGAACCCATGTGTAATAACTTCCATTTGACCTGTCAAGATGTATTCAAGATGTATTTTTCGCTCCTTCCTTTCTTATTTTTTCTTTTAATTTTTACAGACATGCTTTATTTTATATCATAATCACAATTTACATATATATATAAGGAATATATATATAAGGAATACATGCATATATATATGTTAGAAGAGCTGTATTATGGTGATTAACTCGCGTAGTAATGAAGGCAAAGAAATTCCATGATATGCAGCCTGGAACCTGGAGACCCGGGGAATCAGTCATATCCAATTCAATCTGTCTGAAGGCTTGAGAAACAGGGGAACTGGTGGTATAACTCTCACTTTGAGGTTAAACACCTGAGAAACTTGGGGACACTAGTGTGAGTCTAAGCATTTAAAGGCTCAAAATCCTAGTGTCTTGTCTGAGGGAAGCAAAAGATGGAAGTCCTAACTTCAAAACAGAGAGTAAATTTACCTTGCATCCATCTTTTTGCTCTATCCACTCCACCCTCCCCCCAGTGGGTTGAAGGATACCAGTCCACATTAGTGAGAACAGAGCTGGTTTACTGAGTCTATTGATTCAAATACTAATCTCTTCAAGAAATACCATCGGGCACACATCCAGAAATGCTTATAGGTTTGGTACCTCTTTTCTAAAAATCCTTGGGAACAAGAAGTGTTTCAGATTTTATATTTGATGGTGAAATATTTGCACAAACATAGGGAGATATTTTGGGAAAGGGACTCAAGTGTAAACACAAAATTAATTTATGTTTCATATATCCTTATACACGTAGACTGAATGTAGATTTATACAATATTTTAGTTTACCTGCATTTTCAATGCAACCATATGTATCGTGAGGTCAGGTATAGACTTCTCCACTTGTGACACCATGTCAGCACTTAAAAAGTTTCATATTTTGGATTTTTGATTTTCAGACTGGAAACATTCAGTCTGTACCAGCTAGCTATCTATTCATTAACTCAATCAAACTAAAACCTAAAATTAACCATTACATTAACCTAAAGCAAACAAATGCATAATTGCAAATTCCCCTAAAACAACTTAAAACATTCATAAAACTGAATCATAACAGTGCAAATGTTGGGACCAGCACTGTGGCATAGTGGATTAAGCCATTACCTGAGACATAGGCATCCTACGTAGGCACAGGTTCAAGTTCCAGCTGCTCTACTTCTGATCCAGCTTTCTGCTAATGCACCTGAGAAAGCATCAGAAGATGTCACAGTGACTGGGCACCCAGCCACCCACTTGGAAGACCCAGCTAGTTCTTGGATGCTCTCTCTCCCTCTTTAAAAATTGTAATTATTAAAAACTATACTATATGAAAGATCAGAAAGTGCATGAAATTCTATTGGTTTAAGTGATGAGCAAACAGTCACAATCATACTTTCCTGGTAGGAATACAATCTGGTACAAACTTTGTGGAGGTAAATATTAAAATATGTCAAAATTATAAATCATTGTCCTTTAATGTAACAAGCCCTGTTCTGGGGGTGTAGCATGTACATATATTTATATATGTACAAAAATATATATTATATATATATAATTTAAATTAATAGCAATAAATCAGAATTATCCTGTTATTATTCTAAATATTTATAGGTCAATTATTATAGTATGTTATTTATATATTATGAAGCTGTAAAACATATGAAAAAGATCTATAAACTATATTTTGTTTAATATGATACGTTACTAAAAGAAAAAATGAATTGGTACAATAATCATTCCAAAAAATTAATCAGTAATAAATTAATAAAACATGTACAGAGTCCATGTACGATGAAGTATAAAAAGCTTGTGATAGAAAGAAAAGATCTAAATAAACTTAAAAACATACTATGATCAAACATTTGAAGATTCACTTTAATAAACATAAAAGTCTCCCAAAACTGACACATAGATTTAATACAATTCCTATCAAAATCCCTAGGTTTTTCTGTAGAGATTAAAAAGCTTATTCTAAAATATATGTGAAGAAACAAAAGAAAAAAATAAGAAATTTCATGTTGATAAAAATAAAGTGGGAAGATCGTTATACTCAACATTAAGTCTTACTATAAAACTGCATTATTTATAACAGTGTGATATTGAGAGAGGGATGAACACATCAATAAACAGAATAGAGAATCCAGAAATCACTTCCTGTAAGTATAACCAACTGACATTTTTTTACAAAGACACACAAGTAACTCAAAGATCAATAGGTTTTTTTTAAACAAATATTGTGAATAACTGGACATACATAAGTAAAAAACTAGTCTTTCATGAGTCATTAACTTATAAATATTTTAGGAAAAAAATAATCTGAAGAAAATATCCAAACCTAGCAATAAAAGTGATTTTAGACATGACAACAAAAACATAAAGAGAAAAATAGCTAAAATTTACATAAATGAAATTTAAAATTTTTACTCTAAGAAAACTCACATGAAAAAGATAAAAAACAACTATAGAATATGTAAAAATATTTGCAACTCAAATATCAGAATATATATATATCTAACAACTTTCAACAGTATTAAAACGCATTTTTTTTAGTGTTCTCCAGGTCATCTATGATATTGAAAAGTGATAAGATTTAATTGATTTCTGTAGATGGACTATTATGTATGACTACACCACATTTTATTTTTAATTTGGATAATATATTTTATTTTATTTTTTTTAACTTTTATTTAATGAATATAAATTTCCAAAGTACAGTTCATGGATTATAATGGTTCCCCCCCCCATAATTTCCCTCCCACTCGCACCCCTCCCATATCCTGCTCCCTCTCACATTCCATTCACATCAAGATTCATTTTCAATTATCTTTATATACAGAAGATCAATTTAGTATATATTAAGTAAAGATTTCATCAGTTTGCACCCACACAGAAACATAAAGTGTAAAATATTGTTTGAATACCAGTTATAGCATTACTTCGTATTGGACAACACATTAAGGACAGATCCCACATGAGAAGTAAGTACACAGTGACTACTGTTGTTGACTTAACAATTTGACACTCTTGTTTATGGCATCAGAAATCTCCCTAGCCTCTAGTCATGAGTTGCAAGTCTATGGAAGCCTTTTGAATTCGCCAACTTCGATCTTATTCTGACAAAGTCATAGTCAAAGTGAAAACTCTCTCCTCCCTTCAGAGAAAAGTACCGCCTTCTTTGATGGCCTGTTCTTTCCACTGGGATCTCTCTCACAGAGATCTTTCATTTAGGTCTTCTTTTTATTTATTTTTTTTTTCTTTTGCCATAGTGTCTTGACTTTCCATGCCTAAAATACTGTCATGGGCTCTTCAGCCAGATCCTAATGCCTAAAGGGCTGATTCTGAGGCCAGAGTGCTGTTTAGGACATCTGCCATTCTATGAGTCTGCTGTGTATCCCGCTTCCCATGTTGGATCATTCTCTCCATTTTTGATTCTATCAGTTAGTATTAGCAGACACTAGTCTTGTTTGTGTAATCCTTTGACTCTTAGACCTATCAGTGTGATCAATTCTGAACTGAAATAGATCACTTGGACTAGTGAAATGACATTGGTACATGCCACCTTGATGGGATTGAATTGGAACCCCTGGCACATTTCTAATTCCACCATTTGGGGCAAGTCCCATTGAGCATGTCCCAAATTGCACATCTCCTCCCTCTCTTATTCCCACTCTTATATTTAACAGGGATCACTTTTCAGTTAAAATTTAAACACCTAAGAATAATTGTGTGTTAATTACAGAATTCAACCAATAGTACTAGAACCAAAAAAAAAAAAAATACTAAAATGGATGAAGTATACATTGTACATCAACAGTCAGGACAAGGGCTGATCAAGTCTCTCTTTCTCACAGTGTCCACTTCACTTCAACAGGTTTCCCCTTTGGTGCTTAGTCAGTTGTCACTGATCAGGGAGAACATATGATATTTGTCCCTTTGGGAATGGCTTAATTCACTCAGCATAATGTTTTCAGATTCCTCCATCTTGTCACAAATGACCAGATTTCATTGTTTTTGACTGCTGTATAGTATTCCATAGAGTACATCTCCCATAATTTCATTATCCAGTCTACTGTTGATGGGCATTTGGGTTGGTTACAGGTCTTAGCTATTGTGAATTCAGCTGCAATAAACATTAAGGTGCAGACACCTTTTTTGTTTGCCGATTTAATTTCCTTTGGGTAAATTCCAAGCAGTGGTATGGCTGGGTTGTATGGTAGGGTTATATTCAGGTTTCTGAGGAATCTCCAAACTGACTTCCATAGTGGCTTAACCAGTTTGCATTCCCACCAACAGTGGGTTAGTGTCCCTTTTTCCCCACATCCTTGCCAGCATCTGTTGTTGGTAGATTTGTGTATGTGAGCCATTCTAACTGGGGTGAGGTGAAACCTCATTGTGGTTTTGATTTGAATTTCCCTGATTGCTAATGACCTTGAATATTTTTTCATGTGTCTGTTGGCCATTTGGATTTCCTCTTTTTAAAGATGTCTATTGAGGTCCTTGGCCCATCTCTTAAGTGGGTTGTTTGTTTTGATGTTGTGGAGTTTCTTGATTTCTTTCATCTGTTGCATAGTTTGCAAATATTTTTTCCCATTCTGTCGGTTGTCTCTTCACTTTCCTGACTGTTTCTTTTGAAGCACAAAAACTTCTCAATTTGATTCAATCCCAAATGTTAATTTTGGCTTTGACTGCCTGTGCTTCCAGGGTGTTTTCCAAGAAGTCATTGCCAGTACCTATATCTTGCAGTGTTCTATATCTTGTACCTATATCTTGCCAGTGTTCTCTAATAATTTGATGGTGTCGGGTCATAGATTTAGATCTTTAATCCATGTTGAGCGAATTTTTGTGCAGGGTGAAAGGTAGGGGTCTTGCTTCATGATTCTGCACGTGGAAATCCAATTTTCCCAGCACCATTTATTGAATAGACTATCCTTACTCCAGGGATTGGTTTTGGATCCTTGATCAAATATCATTTGGCTGTAGCTGTTTGGATTGATTTCTGGTGTTTCTATTCTGTTCCGTTGGTCTATCCATCTGTTTCTGTACCAGTACCATGCTATTTTGATAACAACTGCCCTGTAGTATGCCCTGAAATCTGGTATTGTGATGCCTCCAGCTTTGTTTTTGTTGTACAAGATTGCTTTAGCTATTCGAGGTCTCCGGTGTTTCCATACGAATTTCAGCATCATTTTTTCCAGATCTGAGAAGAAGGTCTTTGGTATCTTGATTGGTATTGCATTGAATCTATAAATTGCTTTTGGGAGAATGGACATTTTGATGATATTGATTCTTCCAATCCATGAGCATGGAAGATTTTTCCATTTCTTGGTATTCTCTTCTATTTCTTTCTTTAAAGTTTTGTAATTTTCATTGTAGAGATCTTTAACGTCCTTGGTTAAGTTTATTCCAAGGTATTTGATTGTTTTTGTAGCTATTGTGAATGGGATTGATCTTAGAAGTTCTTTCCCAGCCATGGCATTGTCTGTGTATAAAAAGGCTGTTGATTTTTTTGCATTGATTTCATATCCTGCTACTTTGCCAAACTCTTCTATGAGTTCCAATTGTCTCTTAGTAGAGTTCTTTGGATCCCCTAAATAAAGAATCCTATCATCTGCAAAAAGGGATAGTTTGACTTTTTCCTTCCCAATTTGTATCCCTTTAATTTCTATTTCTTGCCTAATAGCTATGGCTAAAACTTCCAGAACTATATTGAATAGCAGTGGTGAGAGTGGACATCCCTGTCTGGTACCAGATCTCAGTGGAAACGCTTCCAACTTTTCCCCATTCAATAGGATGTTGCTGTGGGTTTTTCATAAAATGCTTTGATTGTAGTGAGGAATGTTCCTTCCATACCCAGTTTGCTTAGAGTTTTCATCATGAAACGGTGTTGTATTTTGTCAAATGCTTTCTCTGCATCTATTGAGATAATCATATGGTTTTTCTTCTGCAGTCTGTTAATGTGGTGTATCACATTGATTGTCTTGCACACATTAAACCACCCCTGCATACCAGGGATAAATCCCACTTGGTCTGGGTGGATCATCTTTCTGATGTGTTGTTGCATTCTATTGGTGAGAATTTTATTGAGGATTTTTGCATCTATGTTCATCAGGGAAATTGGCCTGTAATTCTCTTTTAATGCTGCATCTTTTTTTCCGGCTTAGGAATTAAGGTGATGCTGGCTTCATAGAAAGAATTTGGGAGGATTCCCTCTTTTTTGATTGTTCTGAATAGTTTGAGAAGAATTGGAGTCAGTTCTTCTTTAAATGTCTGGTAGAATTCAGCAGTGAATCCATCTGGTCCTGGGCTTTTCTTTGTTGGGAGGGCCTTTATTACTGTTTCAATTTCTGTCTCTGTTATGGGTCTGTTTAGGTTTTCGATGTCTTCCTGGTTCAATTTAGGTAGGTTGCATGTGTCCAGGAATCTATCCATTTCTGATAGGTTTCCCTGTTTGCTGGCATACAAGTCCTTGTAGTAATTTCTGATGATTCTTTTTATTTCTGTGGTGTCTGTTGTTACATTTCCTTTTTCATCTCTGATTTTATTGATTTGGGTCTTTTCTCTTCTGTTTTTAGTTAGTTGGGCCAATGGGGAATCAATTTTGTTTATTTTTTCAAAAAACCAGCTCCTCCTTTGGCTGATTTTTTGTAATTTTTTTTGATTCAATCCTGTTGATTTCTTTTCTGATTTTAATTATTTCTCTTCTCCTACTAGATTTGGGTCTGGTTTGCTGCAGGTTTTCTGGATCCTTGAGATGAATTAAAAGCTCATCTATTTGGTGCCTTTCCAATTTCTTGATGTAGGCACCTATTGATATAAACTTTCCTCTTAACACTGCTTTTGCTGCGTCCCATAAGTTTTGGTATGTTGTGCTGTTATCCTCATTTACTTCCAGAAAGTTTCTGATATCTCTTTTGATTTCTTCTATGACCCAGTGTTCATTCAGGAGCATGTTGTTCAATCTCCATATGTTTGCATATGCTCTAGGGATTCCTGAGTAGCTGATTTCCAACTTCATTCCTCTATGGTCTTAGAAGCTGCATGGTATGATTCTAATTCTTTTGCATTTGCTGAGACTTGCTTTATGGCCTAGTATGTGGTCAATCCTAGAGAAGGTTCCATGTACTGCTGAGAAGAATGTAAATGCTTTGTGTGTACGATGAAAAGTTCTGTATATATCTGTTAGATCCATTTGGGCTATAGTGTCGTTTAAATCTACTGTATCCTTGTTGATCTTCTGTCCTGTTGATCTGTCTATTTCTGAGAGTGAAGTATTGAAGTCCCCCAGTACTATTGTATTGGAGTCTAAGTCTCCCTTTAAGTCCCTTAACAAATGTTTTAAATAAACCGGTGCCCTTTAATTAGGTGCATATATATTGATAATTGTTATATCTTCCTTTTGAATTGATCCCTTAATCATTATATAGTGCCCCTCTTTGTCTCTCTTAACAGTTTTTGGTAAAGTTTATGTTGTCCAATATTAAGATGGCTACGCCTGCTCTTTTTTCATTTCTATTGGCATGGTACATCTTTTTCCAGCCTTTCACTTTCAGTCTGTATGCATCTTTGTTGGAAATATGAGTTTCTTGTAAGCAGCAAATAGATGGGTTTTGTTCCTTAAGCCAATTAGCCAGTCTATGTCTTTTACCTTGTCAGTTCAGGCCATTAACGTTCAATGTGACTAATGAAAAGTGGTAACTTTGCCCTGCATTTGCCAAAGATAGTTTCTAATATATGCTTTGAACTTCCTGTGATCTTTTGCTGTGAGGTTTCCTTCCTTTACCTTCTTTCATATTGATGACCGTGTTTCTGTGTTTCTCTGTGTAACACATCTTGAAGCATCTTTTGCAGGACTGGACGAGTGGTGACACATTCTTTCAATTTCTGTTTGCTATGAAAAGTCTTTATTTCACCTTCATTCACAAATGATAGCTTTGCAGGATATAATATTCTGGGCTGGAAGTTTTTCTCTCTTAGTACCTGGGCTATGTCTCGCCATTCCCTTCCAGCTTGTAGGGTTTCTGATGAGAATTCTGCTGTGAGTCTAATTGGAGATCCTCTGAGAGTAATATGATGTTTCTCTCTTGCACATTTTAGAATCTTTTCTTTATGTTTCACTGTGGTGAGTTTAATTACAACGTGCCTTGGTGAGGATCTCTTTTGGTCATATTTACTAGGGGTTCTATGAGCTTCCTGTACTAGGATGTCTCTATCCTTCTCCAAACCCAGGAAGTTCTCTGCACGTATCTTACTAAAAAGGCCTTCTAATCCTTTCTCACTCTCCATGCCTTCAGGAACTACTAGAACCCGAATGTTGGGTTTTTTAATAGTATCCTGTAGATTCCCAACAATATTTTTTAGATTTCTAATTTCCTCATCTTTTCTTTGGTTTGACTGTATACTTTCCTGTTCTCTGTCTTCTAAGTCCGATATTCTCTTTTCTGTTTCACTGACTCTGTTTTTAAGGCTCTCTAATGTGTTTGTCATTTGATCTATTGAGTTCTTCATTTCATTTTGATTTCTCTTCACTATCACACTTTCCTGTTCTACTAGTTTCTGCGTTTCATTTGGATTCCTCCTTAAGATTTGATTTTCTCGAAGGAGATTTTCTATCCTGTCTAGTAAGGATTTCCGTAACTCAAGCATTTGTTTTTGAAAACTTCTAATTGTTCTTATCATAAATTTTTTGAAATCCACATCTTGCATTTCTTCCATCTCATCATCTTCATAATCTTGGCTTGGGGTGTCTTGTTCATTTGGGAGTGTCATAATGTCTTCCTTGTTCTTATTTCCTCGGTTTCTGCACTTGTTGCTTGGCACTGTGGAGATATTCTTTGGATTCTTCTTCCCTCACTGTGGTGCTTTTTCTTGTTATATTGTGACTGTATTAAGTGTACTGTCTGTTTTTGTTGGAGCCTTGAGGCTTGAGGCTTGAGATGGGTGTGGCCTGAGAGCTCTGTTTGGTTCCTCAGGGTTAAGGGTATGGCACAGGTGACACTCCCAGGTTAGGCGTGGTAAATCTCTCTCTCTTTCTTTCCTTCTTTCTTTCTTTCCTTCTTTCTTTCTTTCTTTTTTTGATTCAGAAAGGAAGTAATTATGCACAGCTTAGCGGAATTGGAGGTAGTTAGCAGGCGAATGATATACCTACAGGAGCCAGAGATTGGAAGCTCTTTCCCAAGGACCACACAGGGAATCTGTTCTGCCCTCAGTGTGGGCTCAAATTCTCCTGCAGTCTCCTACTGGGTTGCCAAGTTTACCGAATTGTAGCATCTCTGGAGAGTACTCACATGAATTCCATGAGTTCTCTCACCCACTGTCTCTTTTTTCACAGTCTCAGTTCATTAGCACCACACATTCACTAGGTCCTAATCTCCTTTTATTTCACCCCCCCCCCCCAGAGTCAGGTTTTTCTGCTTGGCTGTGGGCAGGCACAGCCCTTAAAATGCATTATTAAATGGTGTAATGAAATGAACAGACATTTCACTGAAGATGGCATACAAATGGCAAAAACACACATTCTAAAACCATTAGCAATAAGAAAAAGGCAAATTAAAAACACAATGAGATGTAATCACACACCTATCAGAATAGCTAGAATAAGGAGTTGTAACAGCAAATATTGACAATCATATATTATGGTAGGTATGTAAAATAGCACAACCATGATGCAAAATCAAAAGCCTAATCATGTAAATACCATCAGACCTAGCAGCGAAACTCTTGGGTACTTATCACAGAATTCTGCACACAAATGTTTATAGTGGCTTTGTTTGTAATAGCCAAAATTCAAAAACAACCCAAATATCCTTCAATAGATAACTGTATATAAACTTTAGTATATCCATATAGTTGACTATTATGCAGTAATGAAAAAGAACTAATTGTTGCACAAGCCACATTTCGGATGAATCTTCTGGGAATTATTCTAAGTAGAAAAAATATTTCAAGAGGTTACATCTATTTGATTTCATGTATATAATATTGTTGAAATAACAAAACCTTGGAGATTAAGAATAGATTAGTAGTTGTCAGATTTTACCAATTGTATACAAGTATATGTACAATCAATGAAACCTGAATAAACTTTGCAGAACATACTAATGTCAGTCTGCTGGCTTTGATATTGTAATCTAATTATGCAAAATGTTACCATTGGTTGAAGCTAGCTAAAGGGTACAAGAGACCTCCCCATATTTATTTTTCTTTAGCCACTTCCTGTGCATTTATAATTATTTGAAAAAAGTTAATACATTCATGTACAGAATTGTATGTACAATATGTTATCTTTTTGTGTGGGAAAAGAACAAGATAAAGATAATCCAATTTTGTTTTTGCTTTTGTAGGCATAAAGGAACTCCAAACAGCTAATGATAACAGTGGTTACCTGGATGTGTAAAGTAGAGGGAACCATAACAAGTTGGATACAGGTGCGGAGAGGAATGCCTTTTGAATAATTTTATCCATGTTCATCTGTTCTTATTCGAAAACATTAAATCATTACTATTGTAGCATGAAAATCATTATAGGATCATGCACTAATGCTTTCCTTCACAAAAAGGTCAATTAAATATCAAAAAACTAAAATAACATATCCTTGGATTTAGGGCAACTATTCAGATTTAGTTAGTGTAACTTTATAAGAATTTACTTTATCATTGTTTTTTCTCTGATCACTGATGGATGTAGGAAAACTTGACCACCCGTCTGTACTGGTCTTAAAATTATACTCAGAAAACATTTCATTAGTTCACAGCAGTTTTACCCAGCTGCCAAGATAAGCTCTCAGTTTTTGATTTAAAATTCTGTGGTTTCAGTATATGCAAAGCATTATTCTCTTGGACTTTAGAAAGCAAGAATAACAAGAGATACTTTAAATAACTTCCACAAATTAAAAAGCTCCTTTTCCTGCTTTAGTGAGTTTTGGGAAATAGCTGCATGATGCTATTTGTGCATTTCTCAAACAGAAATATAAAAAGAAAGAAAACAAAGAACAAGGAAAATGCAAATGAAAAAATTCAATAAGGTTTTGATTCTAGTCAACAGAAAATGAGGGCCTCAGGAAAAACACACAGGCAACATTCAACCACAATTTATTAATGCAGGTATAAAAGTAAAATGCCAGACACCTGAAAAACTAAAGGAAATCTATAAATGTCAATGTATGTAGTTGTGTTTGGAAGGAATAATCTGTCTTTTTATTTATCTTCTTAAGCAGAGAAAAGTGAAATTTGGTACCTTGGGCCAATAAAACATTAAAGATACTCTGAAGTTATCCACATTGAAAAGTACAAAATTTCACTAACTTAAATAACTATATTTGCATGCATCTAAACTTTATAAATCAAAGTTCATTTTTATACTAGTTGTACATTCACTTTTATCATTGATTATTTCAGTATGTTTACAAAAAAATAAGTTTGGCCAATATTTTAGGAGAAAGGCGCTAGCATTTATGATCAATGAAAACAAACTGAATAGTTTGATTAGTGACAAAGAAATACACACAGGGACATGGATGTCTTGTAACTCAACAAGCTAGCTTTATTGGGGAAATTCAAGTCTCATGAATTTCAGTGGAAGCAAAGGGAATACGCCAGGCCCTAGGGGCTGTACAGGAAGGATGCTATGAACCAGGAAGATGTCGGGAACCTGACTTTTGTGTTACTTCCTTCGCTTCCGCTGAGATCATTGTCACACCAGTATTTGTTCCACATTTCTGGACATTCGGAGCAATTATTCAAAGATAATAGCTAACTTCTGTCCAGGACACTGTTACTCTATACCAGTTGAGCCCCTTTCCTCAATCCTTGAAGGTTTTGCCCTCTTAACAGAAAGGATTTCCTTGATGTCCTAATGAATAGAGCACACAATTGAATATTACTCACAGTTCTCTTCATGCCACTTGTCACTACCACATATTTTGTGCTTCCTTGATTATTCTCTGACTTTCCACGTCAAGAGTTTCAAGTCCATGAGGATAAAGATTGGAAAGTTTGATTCACTTCTGTATTCCCAGTATCAAAGATGGAGTAGTGACTTCCTAAATTTTCTACATAAGCCTCGGGGTAAGTCTGGAAGTCATAGAATGCTTTAAAAAAGCTGAGTTCCCCCAGTGTTACCAGTGTCAATGGTGGGAAAAGTATGACTCAATCTCATGTTTTGGAATTCCAAGTTCTTTGCTTTTTCCAGCACATTCCACAGCCGCTGACAGTGGTAATATGAGTTATAAATCTGGAAATTTTCCTTAAAACTTTGTGGAAATGAGGCATTGTGTATGTTATGTGCTGACCTAAAAAGGGCATGAATGTTCTTATTTATTAGTTCAATATATGACATAATTCTTCCTTCATGTGCAAAGCAAAGCCTTTTCTATAAAAAAGATTTAAGTTTATTTATAATCAGGAATAATATAGAAACAAATAATTTGGCATTCCTTGTGAGGATCCTAAAAGCTAATGCAGAACCTTTAGAAGGCTATGAAATTAACCACAATCATTTAACAACTTAGTAAATATTCACTGGGTTTCTTTTATGGATCATCTCCTAGACACTGTGCTAAAATCCCATGGAGACACAAAGATGAATCAATGATATTTCACATCTTAAAAAGAGTTAAACCCACTTAAAATATTTACATATAAGCATAATTACAATATAATGGAATCAGAGGCCTTGTTAGTTGTTATAAAAGCAAAAAGAATCAGTGACCAATTCTGCCTGGGAGGATCAAGCAAAAGAGTGGCAGTTTTAACTGTCCTAAAGAAGATGCAAACATCCCCAGTTTCAATACCAAGGGAAGGAGTAGCATATACATGGAGCTGAAAAATGACATGAATATGGGAAATACTAGGGTATTTAATTTTTCTGGACACAGGGTACACAAGGAATCACAGCTGGATATGAGGCTTTCAATGAGCACACAACTTACACATTGTTGAGGTTCTGTGAGACAACACATACAAGACCATCAGCATGGCACTTCATGAAGCTAAGAATAATTCTGACACGTGTCTTGAAATGGAGAATTTGAGATTTTTATATATCTATAATTCCAAAAGAAGAAACCATCTCCCAGTACACAGATAAATCGACTGATTATCAAAATTCATCTGGGTACCCATAAACTAGAAATGGCATGCATATTATATAAAACTATAATCAAAACTAGAGACTCTAGGCAGCACTATCATCTGATGTTTACAGTGAAAACCAATATACATGACAGGGAGTTTAAAAAGTAATGAAGCAATCTGGTGTTTAATTAAAGCCAGTCATGACACCAACTTCAATTGCTTAGATAACAGGTTGATTTTATAGAGAAGAGGTGTGAGTTTAGCTGCTTCTTTCATTACTCATGACCTCAGTCCCTAAGGAAATGATAGGATAATTTAATTCTCAAATACTCATTTGGGAGTGTCAATGATAAGTAATCAGAAATATTGATGCTCCTGACACATTGTTTATCCTATTAAGTCAACCATTTCCTTCTCCTTGTACTTGCTTTGCCTTCTCCCCTCTGAGCTCAAAAGACTACCTTGATATTGGAAGAATAAAGCCTGTCAAAATAAAGCTAATCTGCTGTCACAATCTTTCTCTCTCCATCCTAGCCGATTGTTTCCCCTTTAAAAAATTTTTCATTTTGGCACTCACACAGAATTTCATATTTCTACATAATTGAGAGCCAGTGCTAATTGATCCAATTGTGTGTACCCATCAGCCCAAGAAAATGGTAATTTTCCTTTTCTTTGCATCTTATAATCACCTAATAAGCAGCTCTAATGCTGGCTATTGAATTACATAATAAACAAAAATTTCCCATCATTTAACATTTGTTCAAAGAATTAATGCTGTGGGTTGGTTCACAAGAGCAGAAAGACTAGAAATGCGCACTTATTTAGTGAATTCAAACAATGCAAACTGAAAATCTAAATTAATTTTTCAGGCCACCCAAATTTGTTGCTGCTGTTTTTTTATATGTAGGAATGCCTGAATTACTTGAAAGAAAAACAAATTCTAAAACTTACATGGAAGTTAGGCCTTTGTCAACATACATGTATCTGATAAAATTCCTTTTGTATTCTAACTTAAATACTACTGACTTATTTTGAAAATAAGTAAAGGAAGACAGGGTAGTTAGCTTGCCACCTAAATCTAATGACATAAGGACTTCATTGAATAGAACAGGGATCAGGAATCAGTGTCTTTGGGGGCAAAGTGAGGCCTTATGCTCCTAGGATTGTACTCCATATACGTTTTGACTTGTGAATCTACTACACACATTACTGTAGCCTTGGTTGCCACTGGGGCTCTTCCTTACCTTAATTTTCCTTGATTGTCAGGAACTCAGGCTGAAGCAGGCTAGCCAAAAATGAGATCAATACCTTCCTTCTGGTAGGCATGCCCTTCCCACACTTGACCCCATCAGAATTTTGCACACAGCCCTCCTTTGATTTGCCCTTATATTATCACTGAGCTCACCATAATTTATCTCTTTACAAAAAACAATTTTTTTCATTTTGTTTGAAAAGCAGAGAGACAGTGAAAGAAAGAGAGAGAAAGAGAGATAGAAAGACAGACATGGAGAACTTCCATCTACTGATTCATTCAACAAATGCCTGCAATAGCTCTGGCTGAGCTATGCTAAAACCAGGAACTAGAAATTCAATCCAGGTCTTCCATGTGGTGTGGTAGGGACCCAAGTAATGGAACCACCACCTGATGCCTAACAACATGTATTAATAGGAAGCTGGAATCAGAGGCAGTTAAGACTCAAACAATTCTTATATGGGAGACAGATGTCCCAAGCAGGATCTTAACCTCTGTGCCAAAACACTTGCTAGTCCATAACTCATCCCTTCAGAAAAATCAATGTGGCACAGCAGGTTATGCTGCAACCATATGGTTGTCTGCTAGAGATCCAGCTGTTTCACTTCCGTTCCAGCTCCCTACAGATGAGCCTGGGAAAGAAGCCAGAGGATAGCCTAAGTGCTTGGGCCCCTTTACCCTGGAAGAAGCCCTGGATCCTGGCTTCAGCCTGGCACAGCCCCAGTCATCGAAGCTATTTGGGGGAGTGAACCAGCTGATGGAAGTGTGGTCTCTCTCTCATTCTGTCTCTCCCTCTCCATCTGTAAATCTGCCTTTCATATAAATATAAATTTTTTTAAAAAAGAAAAATCTTCCCTCACCACCCCATGCAGAATTACAATAGGCATTTTTAAATGAAAAATGTGCTCTCATAAGGAGCTAATATATATGGAAATGTGAATTTAAAACTTTTAATGACAATGAAACTGCAATTGTGCAAAAAGTTTAACTTTGCTTTCTGGTACTAATTGCAGAGCATTTGGCTCTTAAATATCATGAACCTCAGTTGTGACCTTTGCTACTAAAAATCTTCCTAGAATGTATCAGTGCACTTTTCTCCTTGAGAAAGTAAGACCACTTACTCCTTTTTTTGTTGATTCAGCATGTTATGGTACTTTATTAAAAGCAGATATGCAATTTCTCTTTTCAAGCGACATAGTTTTCATCTACTTGTATATTATTAGCTAAAAGACTTTCAGTGTTAAAGTCTATTTTGTCTGATATTAAGATGGCTAAGCCAGCTCTTTTATTAGTTTCTGTTGGCATGAAATATCTTTTTCCAACCTTTCACTTTCAGTCTGCATGCACCTTTGTTGGGAAGATGTTGTTTCTTGTAAACAGCAAATAGAAGGATTTTGTTTTTTAATCGATGCAGCCAGTTTGTGCCTTTTAACTGGAGAGTTGACGCCATTTACATTCATGTGACTATTGATAAGTAGTGACTTTGCTCTGCCATTTTTCCAAACATCTTCCTAATTTATACTTTGAACTTCCTTTGACCTTTTACTAAGAGATTTTCTTCCTTTACCTTCTTTTTGTATTGATGACCGTGTTTCTGTGTTTGTGTGTAACACATCTTTAAGCATCTTTGGCAGGGTTGGACTAGTGGTAAGAAATGCTTTCAGCTTCTGTTTGTTATGAAAAGTCTTTATTTCACCTTCATTCACAAATGAATCGTATGTCTGCATATAGGGATAGTTTGACTTCTTCCTTTCCAATTTGCTAAGATTTGCTTTATGGCCTAGTATGTGGTCAATCCTAGAGAAAGTTCCATGCACTGCTGAGAAGAATTTGTATTCTGCAACTGTAGGATGAAAAGTTGTGTAGATATCTGTTAGGTCCATTTGGTTATAGAGGCAATTAAATCTGCTGTTTCCTTGTTGATTTTTCTGCCTGGTTGATTTTCCCATTGCCGAAAGTAGAGTATTGAAGTCCCTCAATACCACTGTATTGGAGTCTAAGTCCTCCTTTAAATCCCTTAACATATATTTAGATAGTCAGTTGCCCTGTAATTAAGTGCTTATACGTTTATAATAGTTACATCTTCCTGTTGAATTGATCCTTTAATCATTATATAGTGCCCCTCTTTGTCTCTCTTAACAGTTTTTGTGTTAAAGTCTCTCTCTCTTTCTCTCTCTCTCTCTGTGTGTGTGTACCTCCCTCTGTCTCCATAACTCTGTCAAATAAATAAATAAATAAATAAACCTTTAAGAAAAGTATTTTACTGAGCATTACAATGCAAGATAAAACACTCATTTATTCATTCACTCAGGCATTCAGCTATTGAGTGCTTATTGATCTGCTACTAAGAGAGGTACTGTGCCAGGCCTGAGAAGGCAATGACAAAAAACACTAGGATCACTTAGCAAGGAAAAACTTCTAGACTAAATTCTCCTTTGTGCTCCCCTAAGACACTGTGGAATTCTTCTGGACAATCCACTTGTAAACTCTTAGTTTCACAGTGCACATGGTAGAAAGACTGAAAAGCATAAAGGAGCCAAATTCCTCAGTGTGATGGAGTTAGAAATAGCTTCTTGGAGGTAATGACAAGTGAATTGGGACTTAAAATATGAGGGGTTGGTTTTGACATCAAGCAACATTTTTCAGTAACCCTAAGTTTTGGTGCTTTCCATTGACAATAATGCTTACCTTTGTTTTTGTTTTTAATCAAGAACCTTATAAAGAATTTAGCAAAAAAACTTTTGTTCATTGCATTTAAAAATGGTTAAAATGGTACATTTTATGTTATGTATATTCTTTTACAATTAAAGTACTCTCTTGTCTAAGAAAAAGTATTTAAATGCACATAGACACAAAATAGATCATTTCATTGGATCAAAATATTTTCTGAAGGCCATCAAGGAGTTTCTGGAGATTCATAAATATTATGTTAAGGGCTTTGGTACAAAACAGAGCTAAGGTAGTTGTTTGATTCTGTCCACACAGTGTACATGAAAATATTTGATAATTATCTGAATAATCTCATTAAGTTGTGCCACAACAAGTTATTCAGATTCTTCAACAGATTACATGCTAAGGTTCTAATATGACTATAAACTCTATGATGCTGGCAGAGGTTATTTTTCACCATCAAGGGACATGTGTGAATGTTTTAAAATCTATGTTGTTGCATCATGGGATAAGTGGTTTCTACAGACATCTAGAATGTAGAGACCAGGAATTTTGCTAAATATCCTAAAATATGGGGCCTGTGCTGTGGCAGAGGGGGTAAAGCCACCTCCTCCAGTGCCTGCATCCCATATGGGCACTGGTTGGAATCCCAGCTGCTCCACTTTTGATCCAGCTTTCTGCTATGACCTGGGAAAGAAGTAGAATATGACCCACATCCTTGGACCCCTATACCCATGTGGGAGACCCAGAGGAAGCTCCTGGCTCCTGGTTTTGGATCAGCACAGTTCCAGCAGTTACAGTCATCTGGCGAGTGAACCAGGGGATGGAAGACCTCTCTCTCTCTCTCTCTCTCTCTGCCACTGCTTCTCTGTAACTCTGCCTTCAAATAAATAAATAAATCATAAAAAAATCCTAAAATGACCATGACAACCCCTACAACAAAGAATTTTCTGAACAAAATGTCAATAGTGCCAAAATAGAGAAATCTTTTCTATACTAACCAAGTTGCTCAGATAATTTTGTGTAAATAAAGATTGATCACCTTCAAAAGATTATACAGAGAAACAGGGAAAATGTAGAGGTTCACCTTTTTATTTTCTTTTGGATCACTTTTACTATTGCTAAGAGTGTAAATTTTAGTTAGTTAGTCTTAGTTATGTAGAAGTCAGAGACAGAAATAGAGTTTCCATCTGTTGGTTCCATCCCAAAATGTCTGTAACAGTCAGGGCTGGATCAAGGTGAAGACAGGCATCAGGCAGTAAATCCAGGTTCCACGAGAGTAGCAGGGACCTAGCCACCTGAGCCAACACCTTTAGTCTCCCAGGGTGTGCATAAGCAGGAAGTGGGATCAGAAAGAGTGTTGGGACCTGAACCTAGGCACTCAGATATTGGATATGGGTGTCCCAAGTGGTTTCTTTATTTTTCTTTTTTCTTTTCTTTTTTTTTTTTTTTACAGACAGAGTTAGACAGTGAAAGAGAGACAGACAGAGAGAAAGGTCTTCCTTTTCTGTTGGTTCACCCCCCAAATGGCCACTACGCTGCGGCGATCCCAAGCCAGGAGCCAGGTGCTTCCTCCTGGTCTCCCATGCGGGCTCAGGGCCCAAGCACTTGGGTCATCCTCCACTGCCTTTCCGGGCCACAGCAGAAAGCTGGACTGGAAGAGGTGCAACCACTGGGACAGAATCCGATGCCCCAACTGGGACTAGAACCCAGTGTGCCAGTGCCGCAGGCAGAGCATTAGCCAAGTGAGCCGCAGCGCCGGCCCCAAGTGGATTCTTAACTGCTATGGCCAAACTCCAGGTTCAAGGTGTATCCATTTTAATACAAATGTATAATGTCTTTCTTGAGGGAGAACAAGGTTAGAATATTGACACATTGGTATACTTTTGTTTTATAATTATAGGATATCATTTATTGTTGTGCTTTGAGGGAAAAGGAATTAAAATATTAAATAATTCCATAGTTAAAACAATATTTTTGTTGTAATTTTGATCTAAAGTAGGTCATAGATATCATTTCATAAAGGCAGGGCTGTCTCCTTTGTGGAATGAAAATAATCTGGCCAGTCCATCTGCCCTGTGGTGTTAGCCTGCAGCAGTTGCTATAGCAAATATCTATGTTTTATGAATACATACCACCAAGTAACTCAAGCAGTCAACAATAAAAACAGACTTGATTAAATGCAGACTAAGTGACCTTTAAAATTAATTCATTGCCTCTGGACAGCTTTTTGGGTTGTTGAGGGTATCTACTCAGTATGCACTGGTGGCACCTGAGACTGCCTCCAAGCAAGGGCAGGATGCACACTGCTGAGTGTCTGCCGGTCCACCCCCTTAACAGTGCACACTGGGCCACCTTTAACACAGAGAAAACTTAGCGTTCATTAAGAAGCTGGTTTCTGTTTCTAGACGAATGTAGTGACAAATGTTTTATCTTGAATGTTCATGACATTTTAAAAAATAAAATACCTTGCAGAAACATTTTGCATTAAGTACAAGCATGCTGTTGTCTAGGTAAACTATAAAGGGGTTAAGTTTTTTCTTCAACAATCTTTTAAATTCTGTTCTTTGCCTAAAACTCTCACATAGCTGTTATGATAAGACATACACTTCTGTCTTTTTAGATATATAGCTTTGGTTCAAAATTAGTCCTTTCTTATCCCTTCTGTGTAAAATCCACTTTATTTCAACATTCTGGGCTCAATCTATGGCATTAACAAATTAATTCATGTTAAGTTGTAAATAGCCATTTGCTTATGTAATGTGCTAAAACTTCAAGAGGTATTCATAATTAAAACAATTAAGAGGATGAGTCCTTAATTAGTAGACATCAAACAGTAAACAGGGTAATTTTTCTTGCACCTCTGGAATCACAGCATAAAAGCAACTTCCAAACAGGATCAATAAAACTGGTTCCAATCTCATGGAGTTCTACAGATCTCACTTCCTACTATAAATAGGATTTTAACCAACACTGAAGCATAGTATACCATATCAGACTTAGGTACAAAAGGGAAAATATTTGAAAGAATTAAAAAAAAAAAAACTCAGGTATCCTGGGCAATTGGCTTGCTCTAAGTTCTGTCTTAAGATTTCCACACTTGTTATACAATTGGAATATTTTCCTTAGCATTCTTACAGGACCATATTGGTCCTGTTTTAGAGGAAAACTGAGACTACAGAGATTAACTAATGTTAATAATTCACTTAAAGCAAGGAAAAAAATTGGGATTTTAAAGAGCTGTGTTAACTATAAATTCCATGATCTTTGCAGAAAAACTGACTCATTTTTTCTGCAAAAGGAAGCCAGTAACCTATAAACATCTAGCATGTTCTAAACACCTCTGGGCCTACAAACTGCCACTCTGCAGCTTAATAATCCTCTTAATAAACTTATGACAAATGCACTGTTTCCCCACACTAACAGATGAAGAAACTAATGCTCAAGTCTAAGGTCTCACAACTGGCAAGTGACAAAGCTGGAGCTTGAATGAAGGGCAATCTGAGTTTGGACTTGAATTCCAAATTGACTAAAATTTTTTGTCATGTATTTTTCTGTTTCACTGAAAAATGAGTCATAATAATCTAAGACACAGGACAGAAAGTGTTTTGAGCGGAATTTTCTCCGAAACAAAGGAGACTTCACAACCATATTGTAATATTTGTTTCTTAATGAAAGCATAGTTTCTTTTATGTCTAGCCAGAATGTTTCGGGTTTTAAACAGTTGTAAGACTTATAATAAGTTTTTGTACCTCAGAATTTATTGTGTGTGTGTATATGTATGTGTGGTATCATAAGGTTTTGCAAAGATATGTACAGATGAGAGGAAGTAATTTAAAGCTCCTGGTAAAAGGGGGATGTACTGGTAAACACACATTTAAAACAGAAAATATACACTAAGTTAGAATTTTTTTATCTATATAATGCAAAACAGTCATAATATTTGAAAGCATAATGCTATTTGCCTAAATTGATTTTTACTATAAAAGTTGACTTAATGTAAAAATGGACACAATATCCTAAGTGCCCACTTGTTTGAGATATATTTCTCTTAATAGCTTCTCACAGAAGGGAAACACCTCCTGATATATTGCAGGAAATTTGGAGCAGACAAAGAAAAAATCTGTGTTCTCCAGATATAATATGGTATGTAAAAATTGATCCCCAAAGTTCTAGTCTACTTTAATATTTCAGAGTAGTTCAAGAAATGCTATTCTAAAAGACTAAGTGTTACAGACATAATGCTGTGGTTTCCATTACAAATTATTCAACTGGGAATCTCATCATAATTATCTATCCTTTAGAACTGGATAAAACTGTTGTAATACCTAATTTATGATGAAAATGATGATGATGATAGACCCTGCCTACTTCACCATAACTGTTTTGAAAATGAAATTGAAGAGGTGATGATTTAAAGGAAGTTGCACAGAGTAAGCCTTCAATCATCCTCTTTCCCAGCCTCTGCTCTTTGATAAAAAAACAAATTCCCAGGAAATGTGTCTTTGCTAGAATCCAATTCAAGGCATCACAGTTTTACATTGAGGACATGAAAGACTGAACTTAGCTTATAATGTAGAGTAAAATCTACCTGGACACATTTATCTAATTTCACAAAAATAAAGGATCCTTCCAGAACTAGGATCCTATGAATCTTAGTCACAGCTTATGCTTAGGAAACTCAATAGTACCCCTGGTCTTATGGGTAGGTGCCAAGAAGCTGACAAATATTTCTTATAAATGATTTAAGTTATTTTCACTGAAAAGCACAGAACATTTTGGGAATAAAAAAATAGGAATGGATTTCTATAAATCAAAAAGTTGCTAAATCACTTGTAGAGTAATACATTTCAGTAATACAGTAGAAATAAAATATAATGAATAGAAAGCACACCTCTTTTAGCTTTGATTAAATAATTGCATGTGCTTGCAAAACATAAGTATCAGCGCAATTAATAACATAAGTATCAGCAGTGTGTGTGCCTGCACGTTATTAACAGGAATCCAAGTGGGTTTACTAAGGAGCATAGATTTCCAAGGAAGTTTTGCCTTTCACCGTATGCTGACAATTGTTATTTATCTTCTTTGTTGTTTTATCATTTGCTTCTCATTGTTTAATTTATTTTTATATAAAAGACAAAGTCCTTGGCTTTGTAAATGTAAATGCTGTAAAAACAAAGCACTGAAGTTGAGGGTCATTCTTTGGAGATTCACATCCAGCAGTGAGCTGTTTGTTTTAAGGGAGACAGGATTTAAAGCATCTGGAGAAAGCATTTATGGGGAAACATGTAACAGCTGCTGAAGCTGAGATTTGAATATCATGCAAAGAAAACCAAGAAAACACAAACTACTGTACATTTAAAAGCATAATTTTCTCATCTGCAACTGTTAAATTCCTTTGGTTTTGGTTGACAAATACAGACTTACTTATGAATATTTAGATATATACATGAGGATATCTCCTTTGGGAATTATCAAAGCTAATAACCATACTATGTTTTTCTGTATATCCTTTATTATTCAAAGAGTAATCCGTGGACAAGCGTCTTCTGTATCTCTTGAGAACCTATTAGGAATATCTGGCCCTACCACAAACCTACTGCACAAGAATCTGCATTTTAACCAACTCCCCAGGTGATTCATTAACCCATTAAATTTTGAGAAGCATCACTGTGAAAAAAAATTAAAACTTGATTTTCCATTCATTCAAGGACTCCTTTAACACTCACAGATCTCCTGAGCACTCAGCACTTTAAGAAGAGCTTAGTATACATATTCTCAATTTGTCTTGTCCAGTCCACACATTAGAATTACCTGAAGAGAAATGCTAAAACAAGTATCAGACTCTACTTCAGATAATATAATTTAATTAGTTTAAACAAGGTCTGAGCAAAGGTTTTTATAAAGTTCCCCTGATAAAGAAAATGTGTAGCAAATGCTGAAAACAATTCTATTATCTTATTTAATTCTTACCCACAAACATAGTGGTATGTATTATTATTTACAGAATACTCACTAATGGCTTCAACAAATAGATTTAGACTCAGGTCTTTCTGACTTTAAAAAACTATCTTTTGCATTTTATAACCAGCAACGTTTGAGGAGCCTTTTTGCAAGTAACTGATTTCAGACTTCTCACTATGTGATTACCCCAACATGCAACAGTCTTACAAAGCCTACAAGGGTAGGGCAGAAGAGGTTGAGCCCAAGGACCGTAAGGCTATGTATGACAAAGACAGGAAGATGAAGAGTCATAAAACTGCTTTCCTACAAAAATGCAGCTCAGTGCTGAACCCACTGAGATTACTCAATGAGTAAAGAATAGATTGATGGATCATAGGAGGTGCTACGTGTCTACACACACTATCCCAAATTGGTTTAAGCAAATGGAATATTTACAAAAGTGCCCTGGGACAGCTCTTGGACCAAGTACCCAAATATCTGTGGACTGTTCTGTCACTATCAATCCATCCTGATATGTTTGTCATACTCGTGAGCAAAAGAAATCCTGAAGTCTGGAAATTCCAATGTAGGATGTCCAGTCAGAGGCCAGCCTATCAGAATGCTCCCACAGAATCAGGAAGGATGTGAGTCAAGCCTTCTTGTGTCATCAAAGCAAACCATGTGTAGATTTTTTAAGCATTTACCATAAATGAATCCCTTTATAACCATCTGTTCACTTCGGGTACAGGAAATATTCTAAGACCATTCCTGTCATATGAAATACCAGGTTAGTAGTTGTGAAAAGTATTTTTCCTATCTTTTGAAACATGTACAAATAAGTCTAAAGAAATGGGCATTTTCTTTTATAAACTATACTTGGAATCATGTTAACTCATTCTCTTTGTTAACTGGCTGAATTCCAGGGACTGGCTTTCTCAAGGAGCACTGAAAATCCTAGCATAATCCTAAAATGTAGATGTTGACTTTGAAAATCTGATTTAACTGACAGATTTGTGAAATGGCACATGGAAAATTCACCACTGGGGACAACAGAAAAGGAGGGAGTAACAGTTTTATTAAAAGAAATGCCAATGACATAACTTTGCTTTCTCATTTTATATGGTCTGCTTTCTATATAAAAACTTAGTATGTGATAATGTATAATTTTATCTTTTATATGCTAATACATGCATTTGCTAATTTTGAAAGCAAATGTCCAGACCATATAGACTTGGAGGTCTGCTTTCTGGGGAAAATTGACATAAAAACTGCAAAAAAGCAATTCTCTCTTTAAATGGTAAGTGCCAAATGTCCTACCTCTGCACCATGCATATATCAATCTAAAACCACAAAAAATTTTGAAGGAAAAAACACAATGATGACAAAATTTGTAGTAGTAAGTATGCTTAAGTAAATAGCTCAAAACAAATTACTTTGAAACAAATGCTTTGTCTTCTAACCACTAATTTTATTCAGTATCACATTAAAAAGAGGTTATAATATTTTAAGATATGAAAATTTTAGCATTAACCCAGGACCAAAATGAATAAGAAAATAATGAAGCATCAGGTGTTGTGATACCACAGAATGACTGCATCCCATATCATTGTACCAGTTCAAGTCCTGGCTACTCTTACTTCTGTTCCAACCTTCTGATAATGTATCCTAGAAGATAGCTAATGATGAATTGGGGTGAACCAACAGATGAAAGATCTCCCCATCACTATCATCTCTAATTCTATTTCCACTTCTGTCTCTTTCACATAGACTAAATAAACATTTTGAAACCAGCTAAAAACGGAAAGAACTGAGTTTGCATATATGAAGAAAATCTTTACATTTTCTTTAGGGATCTTCTGCTTGAAATCGCAATTCTAAAGAATCTGCTATTTTAAATCAATGATAAAACTCCTCTTTCTTGGCTCAGAGATCTTTGTTTTTACTGAGCCTAGAGTGAAAGACTCACTTGCAAACTGTCCAGGAAGAAGGATTTAGAAATCTTGCATTTTGAGCACCTACATCTGCTAAGTAGTTCAGAGACACTATGCCCCCTGGTGGATTATTCCAGGGTGAGTTTTAATGAAACAGGCAGAAGCTTCATTGTCCACAGCCTTCGCCTTCAGCCTCTTGTTTTCTGAAAACTGTAGTAATTGCCCCAGTGTAAAGCATTTGTCCCCACCAACTCAACATTGATTTGGATCAACAGCTTCCTTTGATAAAAAGTAAATAATGTTGGCTACCTAATCAGCCCTTCATAGCTAAAATAAGAATGAGACATATCACTATTGGGTATCATAACTATATAAAGATCACAAAAATTAATAAATAAAATAAAGCTGAGAAGTAGAAAATGAGAAGATGTGAATGTGGCCAGGGACTTCAAACACTGATAGGTAGCCAGAAATATCTAGACAAGGAAGAGGAAGGGGAAAGGAGTTTAGAAGTAAATAAATAGGTTACATAGGAAACTAATATCTGGCAATTTCTTCCTAGCTAATAGAACCTCTGCAAACCATGTCTTGTGTTCCCTTTTGTCCTTTGGGTTGTATACCAATCAGCCTAGGGAAATAATTGTAAAAGGCTATAATCCTCAGTCACTTAGTCTCTCCCATTTAGGTTAGTTTAACCTTTTCTAGTACAATCTTCCAAATAGCCTGCTTTTTTTCTATGTTATAGGTATTCTATATTCATAAAGGAGGCAAAAGAAAGTAATGGCTAAGATTAAGTATCACCTACCTTCAAATAGTGCCATCTTGATAAGTGCTTTATATGTATGACTATAAGTGCTGAGAGGTCTATGCAACAACTTATAAGTAGATGGTACTTTCTGACCTCCAAGTACACTGCACTCGCTACTGCAGTGGTCTTCAGATAGGTTGTTCTGATTTTCTCAGATCTTCCTAAGTCTGCTTCTAACCAACTTTCTCCTTTTCCTCATTTCTTATGTTAAACATCATACAGGACCTTGGAATCTCACTACCTAGCCTGGAAACTAAATGTTCCCTCTAAATGATGATCTTAACTTCTTTCTACAGATACAGACAAAGTCCCCCAAATCATGGCTGTATATATCAGTGTTCCAGAGTGTCATTCATCATCAGTCATTCTCCCATGAAGGTTCAAACTCTTAAACACAGCCCCAGAATCCAAGGAACCAAGCTTTTCACAAAAATAAAACTATCATCCAATGATTTTTAGAACACAAAAAGGACTTTTATTTAATTTTTTTCCAAAATTTCATTTCCAATTATACATTTGCTGAAAGGTGGAATATCAAAGGCGATTTCCAGTAACATCAGCTCCACCAAATATGCATAATTTGAGATTTACTGCTTGAGTAAATTATAGTTCTCTCAGGATATCCTGGTTAAAGAAGTAAAAACTAAGATAATAGAGAGGGAAAGTGAAGGATATTGTTCTGTAGGAAATTTGTTGAATTCAATAAACATTCATTCATGGGTGCAGTGTCCACTTTTAAAAAGGAAACTCTAAAATTCCTAAAAACACAAGACAATATTGGTATTTTTGGATGAGTATACATTCATATATTTCTGTGAAATTTTGTGCAATTAAACAATATGAAAATGTTATTTGTTACCACAGCCAATGAAAATATGTTTTCATTTCTATGTAAGTTAAACATTTCCATCTCTCATTTTATTTTTTGCAAAAAAAAGCCATGTGCCTAGTTTATGAAACAAACTATGCTATCAGCAGCAGTAACTGAAAAGGAGCTTAAGAGCCTTAACTGCATACCCCTGGGATGAACAATATTCTTTGCATAATCATGTGCAATATGGATGATGATTCTAGATCTCTTATAACTACAAGAGTTTGCAAGCTTCTATTTCATACAATATGCCCCAAATCCAGTCAATTTAGCCAAATAATCAAGCGATAGTTTAGGTGGGTAATTTACAACAGGGAAAACACCCAATTTGGCTAAATTGACTGTGGTTTGTTCATATGAAGACACAGTCACTGTAAGTGCCTTATAAAGAAATCATTTGCAAGAGACTATTTGTTTCAATTAATTTTTTCTCCTAAGGTTCTGAGAAGTTGACTTACTTGCCTTCTAGGCCCAAAGAAAACACAGCTGCATAAACAGAAGACCAACGTATTAACAACATAGAAAACAAAGACCATGCCATATGCACATTCCTCCATGGGAGAAATGTCACAAAAAGCAAACTTAGAAATCTGAGGATCCAACAGAAGTGTAGGATTATCTAATGCCTAAAATTTTATCTTACTCTGGTGACAGGTGTAAATGCTGACCAAAATTCCACACCCCCCCCCCTTTTTTTTACACTGAGCTTAAATGTGAACTTTTGAATAGTATATTTTCAAGAGTCTTTACCCCAGAGTGAATGTCTGCATAGTAGGCAAGCAGTGTACTTCAGCTCAATATGTCTATTGTCTGACAGTCTGGACTGAAGAGCTTCAAGCAGGGAGTGAATCCATTTTGCAAAGGCAACTTAGATCTGCAGACAAAAGATTTGTACTGCAGAGAGCCCTCTGAGAAGAGGAGAATGAATCTTCTTTGGCATATTAAATGCTCCACATACACATTTTTTGGTGCATATGATCATTTAGAGCTACTCATTTTTACTAACATAATGCATTTTTAAAAACCTTTTAGTGTGAGATTTTACCCTGTATTGGGGACACTCAGAGTAAACTTGAAATAACAACTAAGTAGTATCGAAATTTGAAGAGATTGGTAAATTTAAAGTATTCCGGATATTATATCTATGTCAAATCAGTGACAAATTTCCAAGATTAAAGTTAGCCAGTTTTCAGATTGTTTGGTAAGTCTGAGGTGTGGTTCTGTACATTGTGCAGAAAACAGGCTCAATTTAGCTTTTTCAAAATTCTTGTGTGCCATTTTCTAATAATCTTTGTTATTGCCCAACTTCAGTATTAAAGAAAAGAGGTGGGTATTTTGCCTCCTTCTTTTTTTTTTTTTTTTTTTTTTTTTGTGGTAATTTTTAGGACTCTTACTGCATCTAGAAGATTTCTGGAGAAGGCATTTCATTCTCTTGGTTACTTTCTATGTTAGCACACAAATGAATCACAGATGGGAAGGAGAGTGCAAATGACTATCAGAAAAAAGTCTCATGCATTTCACAATATTTTTTACAAGTCAAAATATACATCCTCCAATTGCCCTCCTCCATTCTTTAATTGCATAAGTACCATTCCTGTTTCATCAGTCTCCTTCACATATCACTGAATTGGGTTAGGAATAAAGATACCTTTCTTGTTAAGAAATATATACACTTAACAGTAATCGGTTTAGCCAATTGCATTAATAAGAAACATAGCAGCAGTTTGGGCTGAGTCACCCATCATACCCTCCATTTATGGGGATCTAAATGTATAAAATGACAGGGACATGAAATTAGGAGGAAAAGGAAAGAAATCTGCAGACTTTGGCACTAGCACACAAAATGTTTTGTTTGAGTTGTTGGGGCTGGAGTTTGACAAATGCTAAACAGGAATTTCAAAATTACAAATCTGCAGAAAACAAACAATCCTAAGTGTATAGTCTCAGTTTAATGCTCATCCTGTCCCATCCCCACCCTCCCACCCCTATAGACTTCAATTATAATAAAAATAGAGATCTTAGCATTGGAATTTTGTTGTTAACTCTTCGAGGTTCCTCTGTGCCAACCAAGCCACACATAGGGTTTGAAGCACCAAATCCACAAGTTTCTCCAACCAAGTTTAAAGAAGCAAAAACTGAAGACTGGAGGATGTCAAAGCAACTGTTCTTAAATTAAGCCGAAACACGGAGTTTTCCCCAAAACACAGGGTATTAAGCGTCTAGTTCAAGTACTGCCAGGCTGTATGAAGATCTGTCTCGAGCTTCAAAGAACAACTACAAGTACCACTGAATTCTAGAGGGCACCATCCAGGATACCAAAGCAGGGCAGGGACCCCTTTTGTATCACCAATTTTTAAAAGTTGTAGCCCCCTCTGTGATTGGCTGCCGCAGGATCTGGCTGAGCCCATTGTTTGAGAGGAGGAAGCTCTACATTTCCTTTGAAAAGTTCTCCTTTCAGCGCTCTGGGGCTGGGCTATCCTGGCTTCCCGGGATCCATTGCCCTTGCCCGGAAGAGGACGCCTCGCTCCGACCCAGTAACAGCGAAAGAAGATTCGACCTACCTGTGGAACCAGACCGAACTTGGTCCCCCAAAGGTCGCTTAGGCGACCCCATTACAATTGGCAAGTCAGCTTGTGCACTTAAAGCGTATCAATTTATGGAACGCTTGTTTAAAGTCCTCATTGGACATGGTATAGATGATGGGGTTGATGAGCGAATTGACATAGCCCAGCCACGTGAAAAAGTCAAAGATGGCCTGGTGGAACCAGCAGGCATCCTTGCAGATAGGCATCACCAAGGAGATGATGAAGAAGGGCAGCCAACACACAATAAACACACCCAGAATGATCCCTAGGGTTTTGGTGGCTTTGCGCTCCCTAGCGGCCATGAGTTTCTTCTTTTCCAGCAGGGCATCGGAGACTCGCACTTTGACTTGGTTTACATACACTGGAGAGCCGGATTCGCTGGGCACGTCGGGCGCCCGAGAGTTAATTGAAGTGACTGAGGTCGTGGACCCAGGGGAATCAGTTATCAGCTGGGCTCTGGTCAGGCGCTTGCCGGTCCTGTTGGGCGTCTGTTTCAAAATCCGGGAGCGGGCTTCCACGTAGATTCGACCATAGAGGGCGATGAGGAGCAGGGTGGGTAAATAGAAAGCGCCCACCGTGGAGTAGACAGTGTAGAGAACGTGATCGGTGTTCACCAAACACTCGGACACCTCTTCCTCGGCCTTGGCCTGACGCCAGAAGAAGGGCGGCAGAGAGATACAGATGGAGAACACCCACACCAGCGCGATCATGATCGCCGCCCTCTTGGGAGTCCGTTTAGCCGAGTACTCCACGGCATCCGTGATGGCCCAGTAGCGGTCCAGGGCGATGACACACAGGTGCATGATGGAAGCGGTGCAACAGGTGATATCCGACGACAGCCAGAGGTCGCAAACCACCTGGCCCAGAGTCCAGCGGCCGGTGACCGTGTACATGGTGCTGATGGGCATTACCAAGATGGACACGAGCAAGTCGGTGACCGCCAGGGAGGCGATCAGGTAATTAGCCGGGGTGTGCAGCTTCCGGGTGCGGTACACGGTGGCGACCACAAAGGCGTTGGAGAGCGTGGTGGCCAAGGTGAAGAGCGCCAGCAGCAAAACCAGCAGTACTTTCCAGGGCAGGGCGATGGAGTCCTGGTAAATGTAGCCCTCAGCGCTGCAGTTGTGGGAGTGAGCCGCGGAGAGGTTGGCTTGAGGAACTGCGATCTGGGAGCCCGCAAGCGGTGGGGCGCACCGAGCGCTGGGTTCCTCCATGGCTCTCCTCGCCCCAGCTCCGGAGCGCAGCTCTTAGGCATGGAGCGGACGACGGAGAGAGCAGAGGGCGGAAGGACCATGGAGACCACAGGTTTGTCTCTCCGTGCTAGTCAGTTCCGTGGGTTCCTCAATTGCTCCTGCGCCAGGTTTCCACCTGAAACCGGAGGTCACGGGCGCGGCAGCCAAAGAAGGCGGGCGAGTCCTCTGCACTTCCAGTGCGCCTGGCGCTGCAGCCGCGTCTCAGGTCGCTCAGTTCCACGCCCCGTCCTGGCCCTGGGTTGCTAAGGACTGTCCCACCCAGCCCAGCTCCTCTAGGTTCCGGCCACTGCTCTCTGGAGATGTCAAATTAGGAGAGCGAAGTATTGCTCCAGACCAAGTTGGGGGGTGGAGAGGCAGAGTCTCTTACCCCAGTCGCTCGGGGCTGAGCGTCTCCTAACCCGGGCGCTCCAGGCTCTGCAGACCCCGCCCGCAAGAGTTTCCCAGCGGCGGATGCCAAAGATTGGAGGTCCTCGAGGAGCCCTGGTCTTGCATTCCCGCCCCCAAACCCGCAAGCCCCGAGCTGGGACACTTTCCTGCGGCGGCGGTGACCGCCTGAGCTGGGTGGGGTGTTGTCTGGGAGCCGCGCTGCCTCGCACGCTGGAGCTGTGCCCTCCCTCTCTTTACACGCACTGGCCACTCCAGCGAGCTGCCCCGCGGAGACCAGGTCGCAAGAGGGAGGACTTGGAGGCTAGAGCTGCGGCTGGTAGCGCCGCGCCGCCGCCGCCGCCGTCGCCACCTGGTTTCCTCTGGCACCGCTGGGAGCCATCCCGCTGGGCGCGTGGGTCTGGGGGGACCTGGTGCGGCAAGCGGGGAAGGGGCAGGTGACTGAGGGAGCGGCAGGGACCCGGCGTGCGCCAGCCCGGGAGGAGCTAGTGAACCGCGGAGCCGACGGGCTGCTTTTATAGAGACCGGGTCAGATCCGCCAGAGCCGTGCAACTCGTGCGGCGCGGCGAGTGCAGACGCCCGCTCCCCACCACCTGGCCTTTTTCTCTCTCCCTCCCTCCTCTCCTCCCGCCCCGTTCCCTTCCCGGCCAAGGAAGCACCCGCCGGGTCCTACCGCCTTCTCTCCCCGTTTCCCAGCCCCTTGTCCCTCTCTGGACCCGAACACCCTGGAACAGCAGTTGTAGCTGGCGATGGCAATGGAGTCGTCCTGTTCTTGCCAATGCGGGCTTCGGAGTTGGCTAGCGCTCCCGCATTCAGACCCCCGCCTTTAGCCCAGGTCTGAGGCTCAGCCCAGGCGTCCCATCCTAGCTTCTGCTCACCACCCACCCCCTAGGGAGGCCAGTACCAGGTAGTGGAGCAAGCCCCAGTGCCTGAGCTCTCTACTCCGGAATCTTATCCAGCCCCGAGGGCCACACCCAGGTTAAGAAGGAGGCGCCAGTTAAGATCGCCTTAGAAGGAAATGGCCAATATGTGCATCTTCTACTTCAAGTCATCCTTAATCCTTGGTTCAATTAAAAAACCCTAGCTGTTCGTGTATAGTTTTAGAAATGTGTGCTTTTATTTCAACCCCGCCCCTTAACTCTGAGGGGGTGGGAAGAGGAAAAGCTATTTGCACAAATGTCAAAGAATCAGACAGAGCAAACTCTATAGGAAATCAGACCTTCTGCTCCACCCTCGCGCTCCAGCTACTCAGCAGTTCCGTGCCTCTGGGAAACAGTTCCAGTTCCCAGGGAGCGCATTCCTTCTCATTGCGTGCAAAGGAGTGTGTCAGAATTTAAGAGAAAAAGAAAAAGAAACAAACGGGCACTGGCGCTGTCACCATCAGCATCAGTGGTGTGTCTTCTTTGCCCAGCACAAATGCATCAGGATGTCCACCATAATCTGCAGCAAACGCTACTGGTACCCATGCTCCAGGACTCTGAGCAAATCTCCTGTCTTCAGCTTCTCCTCCAACCCTAACAGAAACAAATGTAGAGTGGAAATACAAATCGTATAGTTTAAAGGAAAAAAAAAAAAACACTCAGAATGGACAACGTGGTCCCCACTATGAATTTCTAGAGCCTGGGTGGGTATTCCTCAGTAGAATGTGTAAATAGAAACTGCATGGTAATTTAATCTTTGAGGCTAAGGGCAAAAATATTTTAAGGATAATCCATTTCAAAGCCAAAGATTATCTGAGCCATGCACCCACTTTTAGAGGAAGAGTACCTGATATCCTTTGAAAGGAGGCCGTTTCTCCCCGGATGACACAGCTCAAAACTCAAATTCTCTTAATTCATGATTCTCAGGTAAAATCCGAAGTTCCTGATCTATGTTGGGTATTTTCTAGGGACTTAGAGTATGGAGGCCAATTGGGATGGGAGACCCAGCCTTACTTTTCAAGCAGTTTACGTTCTGAAGGGGCAGGTAGACAATGAACACACAAGCAAGTAAATAATGAATATGTTTTCATAGGGCTTTAGGAGTTAGGAAACCAAATCACATTGGTACACTAAGAGCAAGGGCATGCCTTTAACTAGTAACAGCTCTCTAAAGAAGTCCTCCGGATGTGTTCTGAGCCACAGCAGCCAACCAGAGGATCAGAGCACAACCTCTCCCTCTCCCCTCCCAGCCCCCCCCCCCCCCCCCGCACTTCTCTGGAAAACTTAAGCCCAATTTTAGCACATTTTAAGGGACCCTCCCCATTCTCCCACTCCAGGAATCTACAGCAGCCACCCAGCTAGAGACTTAATTATTTTGCAAACTGCGGTGCTCACCACAAAACTACAGAAAAGGAAGGGAAAGCAAAGCAGGCAAGATTAAACCGCTAGGTGGGGGCGTTGGCCTGGACGCAACAAAAGTGTGGTTGCAGGTGGCTGGTGTGCCAGGAAACTCTTTTCCTGCTGCCTTGGGGAAACTAGCAATGATTAGAGAAAACTGATGATGGAGTGGAAAACGAGGAGGAACGTTACCAGGTGCGGACAGTCTTTCCTCTTTTTATTTCGGCTGCAGGAACACGCAAAGAAGAAAGCAACTTGCTCCCGGTGAGGTTTGGCTTCAGCGGGGTGGGGACCCGTGGCTTGCGCCAGCTGTGCTTCAGACTCCCCAGACCCTGAGCAGAATCTGCCACTTCTGGGAGGAATTTGCTGTTACCCTCTTAAATTAAGGGTTGTGAGGACACACCCAGTCAAGCATGCAGGATTGTGGCAGAGTTCGGAGGAGCCACTACATTTCCTTAAGCCTGCTTCACGTTCCACTCATGCCTTTAGCACTTCAAAACACGTAAAATGTGGGGGGTGGAGGGAAGTTGCACACGGGTGCATGCGTGTGAAGCATTCCACTAGGCAGGGGATTGTTAAAGTCACCTCTGCCAGCTTCGCCCATGAGCACAGTCTCTGCTGGGACACTGCAGTCCCCAGTAGCTCTGGAAAACACCTCCCTCAAAGTGTGCAGAAATTCAGGGGACACTGCGTCCATTCAAGGGGCAAGGAAGGAACCAAACAGGTATATACCAGAGTGCAGCAAAAGTGACCACCAGACGCTACAACTACACATATAAAATTCTCTCCTTTTCAGTTCAACACCAGTGGGTTTTCTGCAGAAACTGAATATGCAGAGGATAATTTTGAAAGGGCCATGAAGCCTGTCATTTGACACCAAGCCAAATACCATAATGAGCTGGCTGCCTAGGAGGAGCCTGGAAAGGCACTTCTCAGAGGAACCTCCTGTGTTCTAGCAGAATGTGGTGATGCTTGAGGTGCTGAAAAATTCCAGGCGCAGGCTTGGAAGTCCAGTGCAGAGAACTGGCCAGACAGGGAGAGGAATTTCCCCCTCTCCCAGACATACCCACAAAACACTCTCTACAAGATACACTGGACAAAACTTGCTGCAGCTCAACCCTCTGCCTTGGCTAGCCCTCTTCATGGGGGAGGCACCCTTCTTGCCTGGGGCATCTGTTTCTGATCTCAGCATCCCTAGAATCATCCTTCTAGAAAGTACCTCATAAAAGATGGCCCTGCCCAGAAGCACAGAAACTCCTGATTTTGTCTTTGCTGAATGAATGAATAAACAAACACTAAAGCATTCATACTCCTGTCATGTCATTCCTTCATCCACCATCCCTATCATTTGAAAAGTCAACAAGTAGTCTCTATCCACAAAATGTGGAGAACTTGCCAGCCACCTCTTTCAAGCCTGCTTCCTCAATTTTCCACTGTCTTTGTGTTGATTCCCAGCTAGAAAATAGCCAGCAGGAGAACCCAGCCCTGAATAACATCCTGCTATGTGACAGGTTCCTAATATACTTCCTCCGGTAACTATTTCTTAATAAATTTAGTGGTAGGAATAAAAGTATTAGGTCTACCAGTACCTTGCTTCTTAACTATCTTTTGTGTTTTCCTCAATGAAACTCTGGAAATATTCACATAAATGAACATATACATACATACATATATATGAAGCTTATGAAAATTCTGGAGGTTTCCAAATCCTATGAGGCCAGATCATTCTTCATATTCTTTGAACCCACTTATACCTCTGACCTTGATACTTCTGTCATGTTAAGTATTATTTGTTTTATCAGAAATTTTTAAGCCTTACCAAATAATAAGGGTATGTACTGTTCTCTAAATACTAAACTGCTTTAAACTAATCCCTGAGAATTAGTAACTCTATTACGTGGTTATGCATACAACTATTACATAAACCACATTTGTATTTAAGGAAGAAAGTAAGAAAAAAGCAAATATCTAACTTAAACATTTTAAAATAATTGTCTCTAAAATAATACAACTTTGCTACTCTAAAGAAATACTTGACATGAATAGATTACTGCTAACTCAAAGCCAGTCCCAACTAGGAGAACTAACTCCCAATTAATGTCTAAGGACCTAGTTTCTTAGAAGGAAATTGCTAACTTAAAACTATTGGTGAGGCCGGTGCTGCGGCTCACTTGGCTAATCCTCCGCCTGCGGCACCGGCACCCCAGGTTCTAGCCCCGGTTGGGGCCCTGGTTCTGTCCCAGTTGCTCCTCTTCCAGTCCAGCTCTCTGCTATGGCCCAGGAAGGCATTGGAGGATGGCCCAAGTGCTTGGGCCCTGCACCCACATGGGAGACCAGGAGGAAGCACCTGGCTCCTGGCTTCAGATAAGCTCAGTGCCAGCCTTTGTGGCCATTTGGGGAGTGAACCAGCAGACCTTTCTCTCTGTCTCTCTCTCTCTCTGTCTGTAACTCTACATCTCAAATAAATAAACAGAACCTTTAAAAAAGTATTTGGTGAGGTTGTCCACCAGTCTAAGCATAGAAGAAACAGAAATATCTTATTCTACAATGAAAATAAGAGTTTATGCTTATTTTCAAATCAGCAAAAGTTGCATCTCACTGTGCAATTAGCTCTGTTCTTACAAAAAAGTCAAGCCAAGCTGTGTTGCATTTCTTACTTACCTGTAATTCATTGATAATAAGCATTATTCCTTGTTGAGCACTAAGTATGAATTCAAGTGTTATATGTCCACTCTATCTCTCATTTAATTTATGTAACTGGAGTTTATCATTATCATCCTCATTTTATGAATTAGGAAGTTGAGGTTTAGCAATTTTAAGTAGCATTGTCAATGTCAGTAATGATAGAACTAGTTTTCAAATCCAAGTGTGTGTAATTTCAATTCCCAACAGTTGCCCATATTGTATAACTAAGTCCGTGATGCCACTGAACACTGATGGGCATTTTAATCTACCTGTCTGTGACTCTATTTCCTCCTGCCTATGAGGTAATCTCAGTGCTGATAACTATTTAGGTTTCTAGGAATGATCTTCCATTAAAAGCCTTACATTTTTATGTGGGAGTGAGGAGAGGTAGATAAAGATATATTGCTGAATGTGCTAAAAATTGGGTAAAAAATTATGTACAATGATTATGTGTAGTTGGCTAGTCATCATTTCAAAAGAAGTTCATACAGATGACCACATACTATATATTCCAATGTCCAGAGCCAACATGGAAAATAGGCCTAAGCCCTTACCTAAGAACATTTTTAGCTCAGTTCATGTCAGGGTATACTCATAGTTTTTTGCAATTCCATTTCCCATTTTTGTCTTTTCTCACTTTTTTCTTCTTTTCTGTTTCAATTTCCATGCACACAAATTTACACACTGAAAAATTAATTAATTAATTAATTAATTAAAGGTTTTTAAATTGAGTGGATGGGATGTGTTAAGTACAGTGAAGTTCCTGTTCTCCATATTTAACCATGTTAGTTTGAATATCAGTTAGAAAAATAACCTAGAAAAATTTCATTGTGTTCCTTTTTCCCTGTGTGTGGAACTTAACTAACTTTTTTCTCCCTCTAGGTCAATAATTCTCCAAAGAAAAAGAGGCCCTTTCCTAGTGATAAAATTATTCAGATGCCTTTAAAGGGCATCGTATGAACCAGTAATAAGCAATTTAGCAAGCTCAGATTCAAACAAAAATAAATGTAGGTGCCAGTGTAGTAAAACTTTTGGTATGTGCATGTTGGAGTTTCTTTTATCCTTTTCAGTACTGGAGAAGCTTTCTCTACATTTTTAAAAACACAACCATTAGCACTTTTTGAGTTTATATCTTACAGCTTCAACCATATTTCAGAATATAATGTGAATCATTCTGAGTTCAGAAATACTGAGAAATGGGTTCTGCTTCTGAGTAAAATGTAAAAGTCCATGAAAGGTCAAAATTCCCAAAGTTACAACTAGAACACTATGAATTCCAAAAGTCATATGTTTTAAAAGTTTGAAAAAAGAATAATGGAAACAAGAAATACTAGCAATTCAAAAATTCCTGAGAAGGAAGAGCACTTTGTAGTGAGTTGATGAATATTGCCTGTTTTATTTCCTGGAGGCATTTGCTGATTCTGGAATGAGTTGTAGATTAGACAAGGTCAGGCAGCAGGATTCTACTGGCAGAAGAGAAAACAAGCAGGGCCATTGGGGATCACAGAGGCCAGTGTGATGCTCAGACAGTTGCTGTATGTTGCAGCCAAACAGCAGATCAGGGCAGGAGCATGAAAATTCTCACAGGCAAATTAAATATCCAAGTCTTGCAGTAGTTAGTAGAAAAAGGACCTCTGGAGAGGAGTTTACAACAGATCATCCCTTCAAGCTATTCATGAGGATTTGAAGCTCAAGAGGGCAGTGCACAGAGTAATAATCAAAACAGAATCAACTGCAGTACTTTAGGGCTGAGGACACAGAGACATTCCAGGCTCTCAACCAAAGCAAAGGCCCAAGAACAGGATGAATCACACATGGTCTGAGTCTAATTTCAAATCAGACTTGTCTCAGCTCAATCTCAGATTGGTTGATGTAGTCAGCTTGCACAACTCCACCTAACAGAGAGAAAAGTGAATTCTGCCTAGGTAAAATCATATTGTTGCAAGCTTATACAGTCATTTTATATACAATATCCAATTAGAACAAAAGTCATGATATGTGTGTGTGTGTGTGTGTGTGTAATAGCAATAAAAATTGAACTAACAATTTTTAGTTACAAAATAGAAGTAAACTCATAAATAATATAGACATTTGAGTTATCAGAAATTATTTTGAAATAACTTATTAATATGCCAAGGAAAGTAGACTAAGTAGATAAAAAGGTAGAATATTTCAACACTGAATGAGAATCTTTAAAAATAAAGTCAAGTGGCTGGCGCCGCGGCTCAATAGGCTAATCCTCCACCTGCGGCGCCGGCACACCGGGTTCTAGTCCTGGTCGGGGCGCCGGATTCTGTCCCGGTTGCCCCTCTTCCAGGCCAGCTCTCTGCTGTGGCCCGGGAGTGCAGTGGAGGATGGCCCAAGTGCTTGGGCCCTGCACCCCAGGAGAGACCAGAAGCACCTGGCTCCTGCCTTCGGATCAGAGTGGTGCACCGGCCACAGTGTGCGGGCCACGGTGGCCATTGGAGGGTGAACCATCGACAAAGGAAGACCTTTCTCTCTGTCTTTCTCTCTCTCTCACTGTCCACTCTGCCTGTCAAAAAAAAAAAAAAAAAAGAAAAAAAAATAAAGTCAAGCAACGAGTACTTGGTTTAAAGTACTCTCTGAATGGGTGAATTTGCAAGCCAGACACAATACAATGCAACATTATTACCCTTACAAAGTCAAAATAATATATCTTAGTTGAAGCAAAGGAAGAAGAAAAGTGCAAAAAAAAAAGGAAGAAAGAAGAGTAGAACTGAATCAAATAATCTAAAACACATACACAGAAGGAGAAGCAAGAGAATGGGAGGCAGGTGGAAAGTGCTTGAAGGGGTAATTTCCAAGTTCCCAGAAATGGTGAATACATCAAACACGCTGGTGAAGAAGCTCAAAGAACTCCAGGCAGAATAAATAGTTAAGTGCACAATGATTATACTAAATAGATACATACACACATAATACAAAAGTCCAAGAAAAAACTCATAAAACTGCCAGAGAAAAAAACCACATTACTTTCAATGGAGCACCACTAAGGCTGGCATTGATTTATTAGCAGAAACTGAAAGTCAAGTGATAATGCCTTATAATACCTGCAAGATTTAAAAAAAAATCTGGCAGTCTAGAATTTTGTAGCTAGAGTTGGTAACATTTAAAAATAAAGGTGAAATACAATGGTTTTTAGTCAAACAAATGGTGAGTTTGTGAACAGAAGACATCTCCAAGAAATAATCAAAGAGATTGTTCATATAAATTCAGAATGGTAGTGATGCCAGCAGAAAAGGAAATGCTGAAAGAATAAAGAGTAGGAAAGAGAGGGAGGGAGGGAGAGAAAGGGAGGGAGAGAGAAAGAGAGAGAGAGAGAGAGAGAGAGAGAGAGAGAAGGGAGAGATGAGGAAAGAAAAAGAAAAAGGAAAGGGAACAAAGCAAGAAGAAAGGGACATATCAAAAGCACATGGAGGCAGGCAATTGCCTCAGTGATTAAGTTGCCACTTGAGATGTCTGGGTGCCTGGGGCCAGTGCTATGAATTGAAAATAAAAAATAAGATAAAAAGTATAAAAAATGTTTTTATCTTTGAAAGGGCTAACATGAGACTTCTTAATGAACATTTTTTATGAAATTTGATTTTTGATTCATGGGAAAGTATTAATCATTTAGAAATAACTTTAAAATTTAAAAATAAATATAAGTGAGGGCCAGTGCTGTAGCGCTGTAGGTTAAAGCCTCAGCCTGTAGCACCAGCAATCCCATACCGTTGCCAATTCAGCGCCTGACCGCTCCAGTTCTGATCCAGCTCTCTGCTAATGGCCTGAAAAAGCAATAGAAGATGGCCCAACTCCTTGGGCCCCTGCACTCACATGGGAGACCTGAAAGAAGCCCTGGCTCCTAGCTTCAAATTAGCTCAGCTCCTGCCATTGTAGCCACTTGGGTAGTAAACCAGTGGATGGAAGACCTCTCTCTCTCTCTGTCTCCACCTCTCTCTGTATCTCCCCCCCCCATAAACAAAATAAATCTTTAAAAAGATAAGTAAAAGGAGTGCTTTTAGGATGTTACTGATCAATTGTTTCTAAAGTGCCCAAAGACTTATGGACAAAGCTGTTCATGTAGAACATTATGCAATAATACGCACTGTTAGAATATGCGCTAAGAACAAATGTGTTAAGAAGATAGCAAAATAAATAAAAGAATTTACGTAGCGTTGATAGCAAAAAGTATTCAAACTTTGGGATCTCATATCATAATATGACGTCAAGATGACGTTTCCATTGCTATTGTTTGTGAAACACATAGTAAATCACCAGCTATGACAACAATATTAGAGATAATATGGGTACTGTGCCTTAGTTAGACTCCTAGTAAATGTTCAACAAATGAGTTACTGTTGCCTTGCTCTACTTCTCCTTTAAAGACCTCAGAGTCCCTCTTCCAGTGGAAGGGAAATAGGTATGGCACATGATTTTATGAAAGCCTTTCCATAGAATAAAATTTATCTTGAATATATGAGGGATATGATGGCCATAATGCATTTCCGTATTAATTTTTCAACATTGCATGTCCATATTTAACTATGAGTCCAGTTGTGAGTCCAGACTTTGGGTCTGCAGATTTGAAACTTTTTAAAACATTTTATTAATATAAATAGAACAAATTTTATGCATTCCACAGAGTTTCAAGAAAGACAACCGCACTTCCCTCAACCCTCTACTCTCCCCAATTCCCTTCTGTTCTTCCCCTCTCTTCATCAGTTTTTGCAAATACATAATTTTAATTCACTCTATATTCTCAGGCTTAATTTACCACTAATCATAATATTCAAGAGGTAAAATGTAGGAAGGCCACAGTAGATTTAAGACTTTTTAATGGTACAGGATATTTAAATGTGCCTTTTATTCACATTGCCATTGCATGCTAATTGTCCTTCACTATGTAGTAGAAATTATTACCTTAAAATTTGGCCATATTTCTGTTGAGGTTTTGCTGCTGACAGCAATTCTAAAGTGATTATGTTTTGATACCTCATGGTGAAGACAGTTATACTAAGCCCTGACATTCAACATGCAATGAATCCTACGCGATATACACCTTTTACTCATCTGAATTTACATGAATTTAAAATCAACTTTCCTCTACATCTCCAAAAATTAAACAGTGACACTTTTTCAGATTTTGTGCATTACTCCATATGTGATAGGAAAGTATAGGATGTATAAGAAAAGTTGTTAGATTTTCTTTAATGGCAGTGCACTTCACAGACATGGCACTTAATAGTTTGGTCCATGGATTTGTGAATGCCTAAATCTAACTCTGCTGTCTCCATCAAGTTCACGTATAAAAGTTGAGTTCTACCAGCTCATTATGGAACTTCTTCAGGGGTGGCCTATTGGCTCAGTGGTTAAGACACCACTTGGGATGCCACATTCCACATAGGAGGTGCCTGTGTTCAAGTCCAGCCTGTGCTTTCTATTCCAGCTTCCTGCTAAAGTGCACCCTTGGAGGCAGTAGGTGATGGCTCAAGTAATTTGTTCCCTGCCATGCATGTTGGAAACCCAGATTGGTTTCCAGGCTCCTGCATTCGACCTTTTCCAGTACCAGCTACTGTGGCCATTTGAAGAGTGATCCAGCAAGTGGAAGAGATTTCTCCACCCAGCTTCTCTCTTTCTCTCTTTCAAATAAAATTAAAATAAATAAAAGTGAAACTTCCCCAACCTTTTCCTGATGTATTTATAAAGCCTGATTTTTGAAGCAAAGGTTACAGAAGTAATTCTGTTCAGTATTTATACAGTAAAAAAGTACTTGATTGGATGATTTTCTCTTATGTGTCTATATCTCAATCGTGATCAAAAAGTTCCAAATTAACTATTTCTCTTATAAGAAAATTTCACTTTCTTGCCAAACTTGTGTTCAATATTCAACTTCTTATTTTTCATTAAACCAATTTTTTCCTTGTCTTGGTCTCTTTATGCTCTTATGGTGTGGCTCTGTTTTTCCTTGAGTTTTTGACATGGTGTTAGGGTTATTGCTACTGTATTTGCCCCAAGTATGAATGTGTGTGTTCAATTCTTTATTTCATTGAATAAGAAATTTTTAAGAATTAGTAGGAGAAAGAGGAAAATTATTTATTTGAAATGGAGAGAGAGAGAGAGAGAGAGAGAGAAATTGCCCATCTGTTTGTTTATTCCCAAATGCCCACAACAGCCAGGGCAGAGCCAGGAAGAAGCTAGGAGCTGGTACCTACATCCAGGTCACCCATGTGGGTGGCAGGGGCCATTATCACCTGTTGCCTCACAGGACACATATCAGTAAGAAACTGGAATCAGGAATGGAACTACTGATAGGGACTCCAGGGGACCCTGGGAAGGAATGCAAGTAATATACATGGTATGAACCCACAGGAGCCCTAAGAGAAAGGAGAAATATATGCAATATAATTCTCAGATGTTGTTGCATCTGCCAAATGTCATGCTCGTCTTGGACCTGATCAAGTACTCTATGAACCTCTATGCAAAATTGACTACTCCTCTGTCAGTGCCCTGATTGACTCATGTAGAATAATTTGGTAGCATGTACTTTAACCAATCATATGAAATTCCTCTTTTAGAAAGTCATAAAAGCTCCTAGACATGTCACTTTGTAGGCTCCCTCCTTCAGAGAACCCTCTCAACTGCTGAAAACTTTCTCTTTTCTTTTTCTATTTTTTTAAGACCTCACATATTTATTACTGAACCAACCCACTAGTCACAGCCCCAGTTGAACTTGTCTAGCTGTCCAGACAATGGTGATGTCTTCAGTTTGATGTAATTAAGAAGATAGTTACATTGATGTAGTACAAATATGTGTGCCATCCACTCAAGTGCAATTCCTTATAGACCAAGATTGTTCTTCTCCAATGTGTCCTCCTGGAGTTATATCTGATTTTATTACCAGTTGAACGATGTTGTTTTTGGCTTTTGGCCAAGAATGTCTTGCTCCTGAAGGTCTTGTGAGAACACATGGTGAGGAAGAGTCAGGTGCATGAACCACCCTGGCGGAAGAAAGCAGACAAAGCACTTTCTCTTTTCCTAAACCTTCCTTTCTAGCTCATTCTTTCTAGTCTGTGTGCCTCACTCTTCATGATCACAAAACAAAGAAACCAGTGGGAATAACAGGGCTGTACCACTAAGAACTGCAACATGAAAGAGCTGTGACATAATAGCTGTGACATTTCTAAACAGTTCTGCACCATTTCTTGGGGAGGAGACACAAACGTGGTTCTACTCCTGTCATACTCTGAATTAACCCAGGAACTCTGATATGGGATTGAGCATCCCAAGCAACATCTGAACTGCTGTTCCAAATGCCCACCCTTGAATAAGGGTTTACCGATCAACAGTTCCGTGGAATTTTGAATTCCATGTGCAAGCTTAGTTGTCTTGTCGAAATGATACAATATGAAATTTATATGAAGAGAAAGCATAACTGATGAATTTATATGGAATACCTAATGAGGCAATTTATTTAATTTTAATTTTAAATATTTGGGATAGAATAATATGCTCTTAATTTTCTCTAGTTTCATTGCTTAATGGGAGTTTGGGCACTCTGGTCCCACAAAACCATTGAAGGCTAAGTTATCACTGTCTTGTAGCAGAACCTTCTCCCCTATAGCCAAAACCCCTTCACAGCACACTTTTACGAAATTCTGGGATTGTGTCAATACATATTAGTTAAACTTCAAACACTCTTGAATGTTAGATGTTTTCATGTCCCTAGTAAAAAAATTTCAGGTTCATTTCAGACACAAAAAACAGCCACAACAGGCACTGTTGAAGCAAAGGGTCTTGGAGACCAAGTGCTGCACTGTGGAAAGGTTCCAGGAGGCTCTGGATTAAGGGTCTGAGTAGCTAGGGTAGAGAAAAGACCCCACTGAACAGGCTTAGGTAAGAACTATCAAACAATGTGGACGTTTACCACGTTAATCCAACCTGAGAAGACATTAAAAATAAAATCAACAATTATTTTTTATATCACGAAAAAAAGCCACTAATTAAATTGTCACTCTTTTCTCATCATTTAAAAATTTTACTCAATTAAGAGATCTTTTTAGACATTTTGGAAAATAGATCTTATATGATTTATTATTTTCATGCATACACAAGCAAGTAAAATTAATTGGCTAAGGTATATTCCTAAAATGTCTTTACATTAAGATTCTTCTAATGTACTCTTCAATAGTCATCAAATTCTGTGTTTTCCACAAAATATCAAATGTGTCATCAAAAGCTTGAGTAATTTAATATTTTTAAAAGAATGTTTCACTACTCTCCTTGTATGTTTTCCCAAGGCAATACCCTGCTGGCTTTTTTTTTTTTTTGAAGTTACATAAAACACATGTAACAAGTGACAACAGCATCCCACAACTTCCTTCCATAATTACAAAATATGGCTTTATTTCAGAGATGTTCAAATGTAGGGGAGAATGTTCATCTTAGACTTTATAAGCTTGGTAAGTTTTCCAGGCCAGTATTGTGGTGCAGCAGGTTAAGCCGCCAACTATAACACCAGCATCCCACTGGGGTGCTCGTTTAAGCTCCAGGTGCTCTAATTCTGATCCAATTCTCTGCTAATGGCCTAGCAACACAGCAGAAGACAGCCCAGGTGCTTGGGTTCCTGCCATGCACATGGGAAGTGTGGAAGAAGTTCGAAGTATCCTCGCTTTTGTTTGGGCCATCTCCAGCCATGGTGGCCATTTAGGGAGTGAACCAGCAAATGGAAGATCTCTTTCTCTCACTGTCTCTTCTTCTCATTGAAACTCTGCCTTTCAAATAAATAAACAAATCTTTAAAAAATATTTGGTAGAGGCAATGTGTTTAATAGCCCACAGAAGGTCAGTTGATTACCAATTTTGCCTGCATGTTCATTACAGTTGGCGTTTACATAGTCCATTTTGGGTGAGATATCAGAATATTTCTCAAATGTTATAGTTCATATTCTATTTATAAATATTTAAAACATGTATGTGATGTGATGTTCACCTCAGGAATTTGACAAGGATTAAAATTGAATTGTTTATTTACCAAGAGTCAGAATGAATATGACAAGTCAGATTCTGGTTGTCTGACTAGATATGAGTAAATGGGAAAACAAATCCAATTAGAGCCAATTTTAGCAGGGTAGCATAAGTAAAATAGGATTATCATACAAAGTAATCAAAGAGCCCAAAGTATCATTTCTTTTCTAAAGAGGGAGAGAGCAAAATAAGAGGACTGCTATATACATTCATTCAAAAGGATATACAAGGGGCTAGCTCTGTCACATAGTGGGTAAAAGCGCCACCTGCAGTGCCAGCATCCCATATGGGTGCTGGTTCGAGACCTAGCTGCTCCACCACTGGTCCAGCTCTCTGCCATGGCCTGGGAAAGCAGTAGAAGATGGCCCGAGTCCCTGGGCCCCTGCAACCACATGGGAGTCTGGAAGAAGCTCTGGCTCCTGGCTTGGGATCTGTCCAGCTCTGGCTGCTGCAGTCGTTTGGGGGAGTGAACCAGAACATGGAAATTTCTCCCCGTGCCTGGCCTCTCTGTAACTCTGACTTTCAAATAAATAAATCTTTTCTTTTTCTTAAAAAAAGGTGTACAGGCCATAAAATTAAGAAGTTAATGTAAAGAATTGTCTGAAAGGGGTCAGAGTTCAAAAGTGATTTTTTAAACAGAAAAGAATGTAAAGGCTTTTAAAAAAAAAAAAAAAGATTTATTTATTTATTTATTTGAGTGGTAGAATTAGGGACAGAGAAAGGGAGAGAGAGAGGTTTTCCATCCGCTGGTTCACTCTCCAAATGGTCTCAACAGCCAAGCTGAGCTGAGCCAAAACTAGCAGCCAGGAGCTTCTTCCAGGTCTCCCACATGGTAGCAGGGACCCAAGCACTTGGATCATCCTCCACTGCTTTCTCAGCCCATAGCAGAGAGCTGAATCTGAAGAAGAGCAGCCAGGACACGAACCGGCACCCATATGGAATGCTGGTGCCACGGATGCTTTAAGTGCTGGCTCCAAGATGTCTTAAAATATTAATTTGCAAGTATTTTCTAGAATTACCTAAGAAAAGCAGTAATGCTACAAAATTTTTAATCAGTGAAGGAAATTGCAGTGTTAAGAATTTTGTTAGAGGCTACCACTATGGTGCAGCAGGTTAAGGCCAAGGCCCTCAGCAGTGGCATACCATATGGGGATCTGTTCTAGTTCTGGTTGTTCCAGTTCCAATCCAGCTCCCTGCTAAGGCTCCTGAAGAAGAAGCAGCTATCTCAAGTCCTTGGGCCCTTGCACACACATGGGAGACCTGGTGGAAGCTCCTGGCTCCTGACTATGGTTTGGTGCAGCTCTGGTCATTGCAGCCATTTGGCGAGTGAACCAACAGAAGGAGGATCTCTCTCCATCTCTCCTTCTCTCTCTCTGTAGTTCTGCCTTTCAAATAAATAAGTAATTTTTTAAAAAAAATTATAGAATGTAAATAAGCAAGGCATGAAACAGAAGTTTATATGACAAAATTCTAAAGATAAAAATCTAGAAGAAATGATATTATGGAAAATATTGGATTGAGGAAAATATAAGTTTACTTACTGAATGTGCTTAAAATTTCCAGGCCAATTAATAAGAAAAGATGTGTATATAGTAAAGACTATCATGTTTGTTTTGTTTTCAAGCAAATGCTTTTAAAATCTTATAAGAACTGATGCAGAACTAATAAAACAGATTGCCATCAACAGGGGAAATGGAGTCCATGAAGTATTTGTTTCAATACTTCATCACCAGAAATTGATGCAGAAATGTTTAGAGTTTCAAGAGAATAACATTTGCAAAACCAGATTTCTGTCCCCAGTTTGCTATTCAAGTGTAAAGGAAACAGGAAGACAGTCTTAGATATGCAAGAAACTGTATATCAAAAAGATAAAATCAAAGCTATATTCAGCTGGAAATTTTGGAAGGATATATACCAACATGTTAATCATTGATATTCTTTGAGTGGAAGAATTGAAGATGATTGTCACTTTATTCTCTTTTGAATTGTTGTTTTCATTTGGTAAGTATGGAGTGCTTTTATTTTCAAAAGAAAAATGAAACTTTTTTATTTTTAGACGATTTTCATTGGACACTTTATAGCCATGCACAAATTATAATACTACCCAGTGCTAAATCTCAGCATTTATTTAATATTGTATAACACGTGGATAAGCATTTTTCACAAGGAAAATACATTAGCTCAAATTTATCAGTTATTGAAATTGCATTTTATGTAATAAAAACAAAGATCACTCAGGTAAGTCCTGCATGTCAGAATATGACTGAGACAGATGCTGTATAAGCAAATATATCTTATGTATAGAGAACGCTGACAAATCTGATTTGCAAGCTCTTTTAACTGTCTCTAGGACATTTCCTCCGCATCTGGGTATTATATCAAGAATACGGACATACGCTGAGTAAAATCAGGTTGAGTTTATCCTCAAACATATAAATTATCCCAAAATGACAAGGTATACTTTAGTCCTTTAAAGGATATTTTAAACATGTATAAATATGTGAGATAATGTGTAAAACCCTGAGTGGTAACCTGGTTCAAAATTTAATATCTTTGTTGATTTTTATTGTGGATCTAATTGCTTTGCGATTTTTTTTTAATAAAAACTTTATTTAGTACTAGTAACATGTCTCCTATGTGCAGCCTAGAAAATGTTCCTAGAATCAATGGAGTAATTTAAAATGATGGATTTCCTGAAAGCTTCATGTTCATACTGATTTGAGTAAAATGTTTTTCACCTCACAATAAAGATTATTATTGCTTCTCAAATATAAAATATTAGCTTATTCTAAATTTCTAAACTTCTGAATAATATACTGAAAATCATATTTTATATACATTTTAAAGCCTTACTTATTTATCTATTTATTTGAGAGGGAGGGAGGGAGGGAAGGAGGGAGAGAGAGAGAGGGTGTGTGCTACTATCTGCTGGTTCACTCCTAAAATGTCTGCGGTGGCCAGAACTGGACCAAGCTGAAGCCTGCAGCCAGGAATTCAATACAGATCTCCCACATGAATGGCAGGGAGCCAATTATTTGAGCCATCACTGCTGCTCGCCTAGCTATACATTAGTAGGAAGCTGGAATCGGAGCAAGCTGAGACTCAAAATCAAGCTCTCCAGTATGACGTGAAGGTGTCCCACTCAGTGGCTTAACTACTATTAAGTCTATCATCCACCTAGTATTTTTTCTATAAGTTAACGTCATAGCTTAGCACAAGTATTTCCCACTTTTTAGTCTCAAATCTCAAAAAAGAAGTCATTGTTTACAGAAGCCTTTTACTTTGGATTCTACTTGGCATATTCTGGCCAATTCTACTATTTTAATTAAGTAGTTGAAACATCAGCAAAACTTTATTTTTTAGTAGTTGAATGTTAATAATAGCAAAAATATAGAAATTATAATACTCTGGCTTTATTAGGACAGGATCACGAAAGTGCACTTTCACATAATAGATACAGGGCCACGCACTGTTCTGGTTTTACAATGGGAAGCTCAGTAAATGTTTGTCACATGAATCAAAAATAGCTATTCTAGCATGGAGCTGGGAACAGGAAATATATAATTGCTACTATGAAGATGTTTGTGAAAGTATCTTAAGATTAATATAAAATATTTCTCATCTATCATTATGAGTTTTCTTTGACATATAAAACCAATATATTAATTACTTTGAATATTATTTATAATATTTCCACATATGTCTAAAATCCTTTCACAGTTCATTGAATTTTTTTTAGTTTTTTTTTTTAAATATCCTATGTTGGGGCCAGCACTGTGGCACAGCTGGTTAAAGCCCTGGCCTGAAGCGCCTGGATCCCATATGGGCGCCGGTTCTAATCCCGGCTGCTCCTCTTTCGATCCAGCTCTCTGATATGGCCTGGGATATCAGTAGAAAATGGCCCAAGTCCTTGGGCCCCTGCATCTGCATGGGAGACCTGGAAGAAGCTCCTGGCTCCTGCCTTCGGATCGGCACAGCTCTGGCCGTTGTGGCCATCTGGGGAGTGAACTGTCTATACCTCTCTCTGTAACTCTGTCTTTCAAATAAATAAAATGAATCTTTAAAACAAATTCATATGTCAGTTCTTCAATTTGGATCAAAGTGTGAGGCTTGACTTGCTTTGTAATAATATCTATTTATTCTCTTGAAGGGGGGAGGTAGAATAATGCTAGAAAAAAATAAAGAAAAAATCAATATGTTTGGCTTGCATTTGGTGTTAGGGATGTACAATCTGTTAGCTCTTCTCTGCTGATTACAAATATTACATACATTCTCCTTGTAAAGAGAAAACTTGGGTGATTTGCCCAGGTTAAAAAGTGCGTTTTCCCATATCCTTTGTAGGGAAATAGAGTAATGTAAAAGCATATGTTCTTGTGTAGGACTTCTGGTAAACCATGTTTTGTCACCAACGTGGCTGGAGTTCCTGCAGCAGCTATTTATGAACAATGTGGAAGCCTTGAGCATGGAGGCCAAAGCAGATAGAAATAAAATATTATGGGTTCTAGATGATTCTGTGAAACTGTTATTTCAAATCTGACCTTCCTGTCCAGATTTCCCCAGCTTTAGTAGGTCACAGCTATTTCCATACCAGGAACTAGCAGCCAAACACAATTCTTAATTTACTTAAGATACAATCTTTTTAGTGTGATAACAGACCCCTTGGTGAAAGGATTCCCTTATCCTAATGCTAACTGATCTCACAACCATTGTTTGCTAGGTAACTACTTACACATTTACCTTCCTTCTTCAAGTAGTTTCTGAAGAGCCACACATGAGGAACTTAGAAATCAGCAGAATATATTTCAGAATTCATAAATTGAGATAAATTGATAGTTAATTTTACCAATAGTTAAAAAACCATAATTAAAAATTTCTGAAACTATATGTTCAATTTAATTACCTAGTTAAATAAATAGTAGACTAAATTTACCTGAAATTTTCCTCCTTCAATAAAAATGCATCTTTGAGTATTATGAGGATTTTTTTCCTTAACAGTTACAAAAATACACACTAATTATTTTACTTTGGAGAAAGTTGTAAGATTATCTCAGGAGATGTATTCTTTTTGTTCCTGTTAAGACAATTATTTATTAAGAACTCCAACACAGGAAAGAGAAGTAAAAGTCTTGGTTTGGGCTGAAGGAATTTATGGCTCTGTCTTGAAATTGTGTAAAAAAAAAGTATGATATTTGTTCTAATTATGTTTTAATTTTTTTACTGTGTCAATTTTTTTCTCTAAGAAATGTCATTATAAATTGTATGTGTTACTTTCTACCTGAAAAAATAAAATAATCTGTGAAAACTCAAAACATAGACTGAAATCTTGGGAATGTGTCCTAAGGCAATGTAACAGCATTATTCATTAGCTAGGATTTCAGCTGCATCTAGAAACTAGTTAAGAATGCTGTCTACTGGGATTTTCTTTTTAGGATTGAAAAAGAAAAAAAAATGAAAACACCAAGTTCTTTCTCCTACTTCAATTCAAAGCTTGGCCTACCTAGAACTGACTCCATTAAAAAATTTTTAAAATTGAATAAATACTTAAGAATTATTTATATTTGAGATCTTTTTAGGAATATATAGCTTTAAAAATATTAGTGTGAAACAGAAGAGCATATTTCTGACATATCAAGGAATCTAAATCAATATATCAAGTTTGTCTTATTTTATAATAAAGTTCAAAATTAACACATGGGACCAGATGTTTGGCTCAGCACTGAAGACACCACTTGGGGTACGTACAGCCCAAAGAGAAGTGCTTGGGTTCAAGTTCCAGCTCTACTCTCAATTCCAGCTTCCTGCTAATACACACCTGGGGAAGCACCAAGTAATGGTTCAAGTACTTTGTGTCGCTCCCCCTCTTCATGGAGGAACGACACAGGATCCTGCGCTGTTCTTTTGTCTGCTCGGCCCTCCCCGGGTTTGCTGCTGGTTCTTCCCAGGTTGGCTAACCGTCCCTTCCACCTCCGTGGAAGGGCGGTTCCCCCTAGCCACTTTCCCCACTTCCGCAGGAGAGTGGCACACCGCCGGCCGGCTCTCTCGGGGGCTGCACAGGTGTTCCTTCAAATAGATGTTCCTGGTGCATGTTGTCTCTCTCCTCCTTTATAGTCCTCTTCCACCAATCCCAACTCTGCTACCCACACGCCGAGTATGCTGCTCTCCTCCAATCAGGAGCAGGTCCTACAGTTTATTGGTTGAACTGTAGGCAGCTGTGTAGAAGCTGTTTCTCCCTTCTCAGCGCCATATTGTGGGAGAGCAGATGCATAGAATAAGTCTTAATTCCAGTAACTTAGTCTAGTCCGAGTTGCTCCCCACACTTTGGACATTGTTACATGGTTCCTGGCTGTGATCTGGCTCTCTGTAAGTAAAAATTATTTAAAAATTAATACATGCATAAATGTCATAATTTCTCTTATAAAATGTTTTCCTTTCAAGATAGTAAGGTTGAAAACACTTTGAAAAGTTATTAGTTGGCTATTTCTGCACAAAAGAAGATCTTTGGTTGTGACAGCTGTCCTTTACGATTGCAATAATTTTAACCTTCTACAACAAGCTCCCATTGTCCCTTTATATTAGGAGAGTTTTTAGTTTCAGTTGATGAGATGGATTGACTCCCAGTGAGCCTGAATAGCTTACCTTTTGGCTAAAAGACACTCTTTCTTTAGGTCTCTTTTGATTTCCACTAAATATATGATATTTTTCTCTAGATATTAAACAGCTGCTAGTAAACTCTTCAAAGTAGAAAGCCATGTTAGTGTTTTAAGAAATCAATCTCGTATACTCATACTCTCTTCATTGTAATGCAATTCCTGTCCTGTGCTCTGCAGGTTCAGTCCTTCCTGTGTTGCATTGCATGGTGTTCACTAGAATGCTTTAGCATATTCACATTTTATTTTATATAAAGGTAATCTTTGTATAAAGAACAAAATTATGCACGTCAGATGATTTTACCAAAGTAAAATGCACCTTTAATATATTATCAATTCATTAGGGAGGTATAATAAAAGCAGGTATCAGTTAAAAAGAAATATCAGATTCAACTTATTGAATTGAAAATAAGGGTAAAAGTTAAAAAGTTTTCTGGTTATGTATTTTTTGTGGAAATATGATAGATATTCAGAGCCATTATATACCAAGTACAATGTGCAGATGTTTTCTTTTTGCTTATTTTTGCAAGTGTGTGTGCTCATACTCTCTGGGGAAATTTTTTTTTCTCTTAAGTAACTGCTCAATTTATATGGAGAATATTTTTTCCTGGCCTCTTTTGCTCACTGTAATACCTAGTGAACTCCCTTCTTTGTTAAGACCCTTCCCTGAGCTTAGAACAACGGACTTAGAATGAAAATAATTGCACCCTTCTCTTTCATCTTTCAAATATTGGATATAACACTGTCCTTGACCTTGACTTCTTAAACTATGCATCCAATTGTTAAGCAGCATTTGAAAAATAGCTTTGGTTCTACTCTGTTTGGCTTTGATTTCTTAAAAGCTCTCACGGTGGTTTTAAAATTGGGGTAGATATGGTCCTTCAGAATTCAACAGAGCTATTACTACAACAAAAGCATGGATCAGAAGATGGTCCTGTAGTTAGCAACCAGGATTTCAAGAAGCTTTTACATATTATAAGCAACGTGCTCTCAGCTACTTTTCTCTTTTTCTGGAGACTGTGATGCATTTTTGCTGTTTCTACTAAGCTTTTTACAATTTTTTCAATGTTCCCATATAAATTTATTTTCTCAAAATTCAGATTTTATCATGAAAAAAGAAAAAATCCTGCACTGATTGCTTTTACCTTTTAAATTTTTTTGTATGCTTTGTCTCATTTGGACTATGATACAGAAGAAAAAAAAACCCGTCTTTCTACTCCCCATTTTCTATCATTTATATAATTTCAGTTTCAGTCCACATGACTGAGAGCATGCACAAAAGAAGGAACATTTCAATTCAGAACCAGTTCAAGACCAAGTTCAACCTACCCCTGGAGTGGTCCTTTGAGTCCCATTTGCAAAGGATTTTCAGATCACTGAGATGACATCTCTACTTATATTGATACATGTGTTCCTGTAGCATGTTTATGCATACATAAGTAAAGTTCAAACGTTAATGATGCAGAAATTTCAATAACAATCTGCACAAAATAATCAATCAATTATCTTTTACCGCCAGCATCCCATGTTATTTTGTTCAAAGTGAAGAATTAGAAAATACATAAACTAAAATCATAGTTGCAACTTTTTGTTCAGGTTAATCATTTGCTTTAGGAAAACAAGAAACCTTGATAATCAACCAAAAACAAATGTTTGCCCTCTGTACTGTACACTTAACAAAATGACATCATAGCAATGGTAGTTACGCCTCAGACTCCCTGAGTGTGCTGATTGATGTTTCACATCTCCAGAAATTCTCTGGTATTCACAAATATTGTGTCCAAATTGCCATCCATCATTAAACTAAATAGCAGGCATTATTTATGAGGCTGACTCACTTGAATTTGCATTCAACTTTGGGTTGCGTGTTATTAACATGTTCCTTTCTCTGGAGGTCATTGTCTTTCTTCTCCTTTTTCTTTTTCCCTAGTCCACCTTACAAACAATGAACTCCAATTGGTTTCTAATATGCACTCTGATACTACAATCTTATTATGTGAACAATAATGCTCAAAAAAATTGGTTTTGTCTCCTCCTTGACATCGTCCTATTCTTTCATCCAACAAACACTGCCTTTCTTTTTTTTTTTTTCCTATGTGCATGCCTACACCAAGGATACACAGATAAGCCAAGCACAGTCCTTGCCCTCCACAATCTTGCAGGATGCTGCATGAAACTGGTTGAAATACTCTAAGACAAGCATCTGCACACATAAGGATAGCTACTTGAAAGAAGAAACAGTGTCTATCATGTTCACTGCTGTATCCCTGTCATGGTTTCCTAAAGCTGCCATACAATTTAATACAAATTCCATGGCTCAAAACAACAGAAATTTGTTTGTTCACAGTTTTGCAGCCCATAAGACTGAAATCAAGTGCTAACAGGACCGTATTCTTTCTGAAGTTTCTAGAAGGGAAGTTTTTATTCCCTCTACAGATTCCAATGATTCAGGCACTCTGAGGCTTATGGAAACACAACTCCAATGTCTACCTGTTTGTCAGATGGACTTTTTTCTGTGTGTGAATGTCTTCTATTCTTATGAAGACACCAAGTATTATATTTATGACACATATTTATCTAATATGAACTTATTTTAATTAAGTACATTGCAAAAACTCCATTTCTAGATGAGCTTACATTCTGAGGCTTCAAGTAGATGGGAATTTTTTTGGGGGGGCACTATTCAATTCACTACTCTCATCATTTCTTTGAGTTCATGTTCAACATGGAACACTAGGCAGTACCCAATAAATATTTGTTCAGTGAATGAATGGATCACTGAAAGAATAAAATTAATTGAAATACGTTATGGGACCACATTTGAAGAACACTGACTCCAGTCTGGGTTAGACCAGAAATGGCTTTCAGGAGGAAATAACCTCCTGGTCAATGTCTTCTAAGACACATTTTCTAAATTTTATTTATTTTAAAGGCAAAACAACAGAGACAGAGACAGAGACAGACAGATCCTTCTCTTGGTTTACTCCCCAAATGGCTCTAACAAGGAACTCTGGGCCAAGCCAAAGCCTGGAGTCATGGACTCTATCCTAGTCTGCAACATGGGTGGCAGGAACCCACGTACTTGGACCATCTTCTGCTGCATTCCTAAGCACATCAGCAGGACGTTGGATCAGAAGTGCAGTAGCTGGGACTCGAACTGGCACTCTGATGTAGGATGCCAGTGTCAGAAGTGGTTGCTTAACCCACCATGCCACACCACTAGACTTGGGGCTAATGTTTTTAAGGCCAGTGAGAAATAGCAAAAAGGGATGAATTAGGAAATGTGAGCAAGATGAAAGCTGTGTCAGAATGAGTGGTAGCATACATAAAGGCCCTTATCAAAGGTCACTTTGGGACATTCAGGGAACTGCAATCAGGGTAGAATGTCTGGAGTATGGTACAGCTGCAAAGAAGTGGCAGGGGGTCACTATGGGGACCCTGTAATATTCTGTCAGAATGGACACTAACTTGATCAGGGCTCCTAATTCTACAGCATCTTCTAAAGTCTTTCATGATGCTATGATGTGGCTCCAGAAGCTTTAAACTCTTCCAGGAATATGAATTCACACAAAATAGGCATTGACATAGTGCTGATATGTGTGGCAGAGGTGCTCACTCCCTTCTTCTTCTCTTCATCTCCTACTTTCCTCCTCCTCCTCTTCATCCTTTACCTTCTTCTCTGCCTTCCTTCACCTTTGTCTCAGGACCTGGATCTTTGTGTCTAGGTATTCTGCATGCTGGTGCACCCCAGGAATTCCCCCATTCAATGACCCTTGACACCTGCAAATGCTCATTCCCCAAAGTTCCCTCCACATTTACCATTTATTGACTCAAATCTCCATTCTCAAGGCAAATATACTCTAGGAACCTAGAACCCAAGGTCTCCCCATTTCACAGACAATAGCATAGTTCAGAGGTCACAGTGATTCACAATCTCCTTGCTATGTGGGTCCATGTTAACTTGTGAGAAATGTAATGAGATGTGTCATATTTAAGGGCTGATCCTGATTGGAATTGAACACATTTGTTATTCACCTGACCCTTCAACAAATGCTTTTTACTAAACCTCCTCAAGCAGAAGGAACTCTTTAGAAGCTGCTAACTTAATGAAGCTAATGAGCTATGTGATTCTAAATATAATAATTTGGCACAATTGTAGAACTGGAGGAGATGTGTGGGCTAGTCCCTCACCTTCTCTTTTGGTGGCTGCATAATGGGCAATACTGCAGATACTACAGTCACAGCCCTCCATTACTACCATTGTTTAAGTTTCTTTTTGCTCAATTCCTTGTATTATTCCCTCAGGTCTTAGCAGAACTTCCCTAGACTGTCAAATATACTCTTCTTCACATGCCCATAGACTTGTGAAGTGAAGCAAAGCTTAAAGGAGCATATGGTTCTGAGAGTAAAATAGACCATGTGTGACTCCAGACTTTGTAGGCCTATAGAGCCCTTAATTCAGCTGACTATGTGAGGAGGCAGACCTGGCAGATATGGGCAATAAAGCTCATCAGGAAGCAGAAGAATTGATCCTATCATAGACATAGAACTTCTCCTTTGCTTGGTCTACCCTTGCCTTTAGGTCACTCATTCTACTATTTGTAATATGTGATAAATTTTTTACTTCCATTACCAGTTGAGCCCTGGATGTACAGGGTTTCCATTAAGATGTAATTTTAGATTATCCTAGTGGGAATCTTCCCAGGGGATTGTATTCTTTCTACCCCTCCATTTGGTTGCCAGCCAGAACAAGGAAATTTTCTCCAATTGTGAACCTCCTATATACCTCAGGTACCAAACCCTTTTCATATGTCATTTGGGGATGCAACACAGTGAGTTTTTATCACCATTCTGAAAATATGACATAGGATGTGCTCTTTGATTACTAAGGAAGTTTATTTGATAGTTTTTTTCTTTTTAATTTTTCAAATGTTTAGGATTTGCCACAAGAATATGTATTTTATGGATTTTACAATTAAAGGAAGAATGTGAGGTAACATGTTGTTAAAAGAATGCTTGTTGCTTAATTGTTATCTTTTTTTAAATTTTTTAACTTTTATTTAATAAACATAAATTTCCAAAGTACAGCTTATGGATTACAGTGGCTTCCCCCTTCCATAACTTCCCTCCCACCCGCAACCCTCCCCTTTCCCACTCCCTCTCCCCTTCCATTCACATCAAGATTCATTTTCAATTCTCTTTATATACAGAAGATCAGTTTAGTATATATTAAGTGACGATTTCAACAGTTTGCACCCACATAGAAACACAAAGTGAAAAATAGTGTTTGAGTAGTAGTTACAGCATTAAATCACAATGTACAGCACATTAAAACAGAGATCTTACATAAGGAGTAAGTGCACAGTAAATCCTGTTGTTGACTTAACAAATTGACACTCTTGTTTATGGCATCAGTAATCCACCTAGGCTCTTTTTTTTAAACTTTTATTTAATGAATATAAATTTCCAAAGTACAGCTTATGGATTACAATGGCTTCAGGTTGAGGATACCACTGCTTAATTATTCTTTTTGAAAATTCTTTTGCAGCATTAATTCATTATTTTTTAAAGATTTATTTATTATTTAATTGAAAGTCAGAGTTACACAGAGAGAGAAGCAGAGGCAGAGAAAGAGAGAAAGAGGTGTTCCATCCGCTGGTTCACTCCTCAATTGGCCTCAATGGCCAAAGCTGTGCCATCTGAAGCTAGAAGCCAGGAGCCAGGAACCAGGAGCCAGGAGCCAGGAGCCAGGAGCTTCTTCTGGGTCTCCCATATGGGGGCAGGGGCCCAAGGAGTTAGGCAATCTTCTACTGCTTTCCCAGGTCATAGCAGAGACTAGATCAGAAGAGGAGCAGCAAGGACTCGAACCGGCACCCACATGGGATGCTGGCAGTGCAGGCAGTGGCTTTACCTGCTACACCACAGCACCAACCCCGCATTAATTCATTATTATTATTATTTCAGGCAGAGGATTAATCTACTGTGCCTTAGCGCTGTCCCCAGATGCTCCCATATTCTAATCTTCAGCCTATCCATTCAACAATTCCTGTTTCTTATATTGTTAACACTTGAACATATTTCTTGACATCTGCAGCAAGAAAAAATAAATAATGATTCATAAAATATATTCATTGAAATCATAAACACATTTCTCTATTTATTTCTAGAACAATGCATATTTTTCTCAAACTATATTATGGTCATAACTATTTACATCCAAGACTTTATTACTACTTTTCATAAATCTTTTCCACAGGCGTATCTGCTCTTGATGAGTACTGAAATCATAAGAATGAGTCTAAGAACTGTCAAGGAAAAGTACAAAAACACATGTCACAGCATGTCAACAAATATCTACACTAGTAAAATGCTAAAGCTTGTTAGGTGGCATACAGTACACTGCACAATATTATGCAGTATATAGTGTCCCACTGTCCAATTTATAGAGAAGCTATTTTCAAACATTGGTAATTTGAAATACAGTAATTACTCAAAGTAAAGTTGCAATCTAGTACTAGAAAATACTTCCATAAATGTATTTCTTACATTACATCATATGTTTTGTTCACCTGAACATTGAGTAAAAGTAAATTTTACAGTAAAGATTATGACACTTTCACAAAGAATTTAAAAATTTTCAAATTCTCCATTTTCCTATTATTTTTCTCAAAAGAATAGAACTCTAAAAACCTAATATTGATTTCAAAGTTATCATAAATAGTATATTCACTGCTTGATTTAAGTTTTTATGGGTGTCCTAAATGTAGTATGATGAGTTTAATGGGTTAAGGGAATGCCAACGGGAAACCTGATTGAAATCCTGAGTGGTGTTATCTGGTCTACCAATGATCAGGTATTGCACTTCCTGTTCTGAAAATAAACAATTTTTTGGAACACAACCATGTCTTTCATTTATAGGTATATGTAGCTGCTTTTGTGTTGCAGTGGCAGAGTTGGATATTGGTGAGATGATAGAGATTGCAAACTCTACAATATTTACCACCTGGACCTTTAGAAAAAAATTTGCCAACCTAGAGTCTACATAATAAGATTGGAGAACATTTCCTTGTAGGGTGTCCAGAGATACAGAAAACATGTATCTGTTTCTGAATGTGCCTAAAAACAGTAGGCACTGTGATAGATGTGCATTTCTGAGCAAGCCACACAGCATCTCCAAACAGTCCTTTACAATAGGCAGTCAGTAAGAAATGCTTTTTCTTCTTTTCTCTACAAGGAAGCTTATTTTGAAAATATTAATATGAAAACCCTGCTGATGAGCGAAGTTAAGAATTTGAGCTGTCAGAGGTAGATATTTCAGTACTTTATATCAAATAAACTGCTTTTATAAGGTGTGCTGCTGATGTACTGTACATTTCCTTGCATTTAATCAGTCTTCAGACATTTATTCAATAGTTAGCTTTCTGATGGCACTTCAGCTAAATTCAAAATGTCAGCCTTTTCTTTCCTACTTTTACCCTATCCAATGGTATTTAAAACTCTCCCTTTGTCTGTCTCTTGCTACCTTTATCTTCATTTTGGTCTGAATGCAACATAGATAAACAATAAATAAATAACCTGACACCAAAAATTTTGAATTTTATTATTTCTTTTGTCTAAAATGAATGGGCTTGAAAAATACTGTTTGTTGCTATCTAACACTTGTTTTTCTGGTTTTACTTTTAAATTTAGCTTTTTATTTTTTATTTCTTATTTTAGTTTTTATCAGATTTAATAGGATTCATAGATGCAATTATAAAAACATAATGATTGGGTATAATATTTAATTTTTCAGATTCAACCACATCTGTTTTTTAACTATTATTTCAGCTGATTGACAAAATCTTGACCAAATGAGGCACTTTTATTCAGTCCTTAAATATAAAATCTAATAGAAAAGAACAGGCCGGCGCCATGGCTCACTAGGCTAATCCTCCGCCTGCGGCACTGGCACACTGGGTTCTAGTCCCGGTCGGGGCACCGGATTCTGTCCCGGTTGCTCCTCTTCTAGTCCAGCTCTCTGCTGTGGCCCGGGAGTACAGTGGAGGATGGCCCAAGTGCCTGGGCCCTGCACCTGCATGGGAGACCAGGAAAAGCATGGTGTGCCGGCTGCAGCAGCCACTGGAGGGTGAACCAACGGTAAAGGAAGACCTTTCTCTGTCTCTCTCTCTCTCTCACTGTCTAATTCTGCCTGTTTAAAAAAAAAAAAAAAAAAAAAAAAAACAGAGGAAAGTAGTCTTTGAACAAGTCTGTCTGGAGCTGGAGCTGTAGCATAGTAGGCTAAGCTTCCTCCTGTACCGCTGACATTCCATATGGGCTCCAGTTAAAGTCCTGGCTGTTCCATTTAAGATACATCTCCCTACTAATGGCCTGGGAAAGCAGTGAAAGATGGCCCAAGTGCTTGGCCCCCTACACTCATGTGCAAGACCTAGAAGAAGCTCCTGGCTCCTGGCTTCAGATTGGCCCCACTCCTGCAGTTGAGGCCATTTGGGGAGTGAACCAGTATATGGAAGACCTCTCTCTTTCTGTCTCTCCTTTTCTCTGTAAATCTACCTCCCAAATAAATAAATAAGCAAATAAATAAATAAATCTATTTTAAAAGACTATCTGTGTTTGTTTTTTCCTAGTAAAAAGATGAATGATACAAATTGAGATTTAATATTCTTATTCCACACACTGGCTATAGGACACAGTCACATTCTAGCAGACTCCTCTACCCTAGTGAATGCACTTGAGCCAGTTGTGATCTCTTTAGTAAATACTCCTGCAGTTCAAGTTTCAGAAACTATTGGGAAAAATTAAAGTGGGTCTTCTCTGAAAGTGGCAGGTTTCTCCTGGACAGGCATACATAGTAAATCAGAGTTATCACGTTTCCCTGGCTACAACTAACTCAAACTGTCAGTATGTGGCCAGGTATAAATCATACATTTCAGATGGAGAAGAGAAAACAACCTGAGCTTCAATACTAGATACTAGAAAATAATTTTAACAACAAGCTCTTTGGGAAATAGTCAACTGAGAAAAGACAAAGTCTATGTTAAGAAAGTTTCAATGCCAAGTATACAGATTATATCAAAATGAAGGCAAATTGTAAATTAGGTTTGTAATGGAAAATAATAATAATTACAGTGAGAGTCTTTTAGTTTATTAATTTGATAATGATAATAACTGGTTATGTAAGTTTCCAAGGCTTAAATTTAAAGATAAATATAATAAACTTTTTCACATGAACATAACATTATCTGAATATCTACTACTAGCTGTAGGTTCTGCTGGTACTGATTTCTTAATAAATAGAAAATTTACATGGGTATAATCAATACTTAAGTCTGTGAAATGTAATGCAGGATCTATATTTATGCTCTTTCTTAGGGGAAAGATTACAGGTTCACCTGGGATCAAAAACACATACATTCTTTTCCTCTCATCTAGGTAGTGCTGAATTTTTTCAACCTAAGCGACACATTTAGAGCTATAATGAACTTTAGAATTCATTTAGTCCACTTTAGAAATGAAGAAAATGAGGCTAAATGATGTTTAATCATGATTTCTTACCAACAACTTGGGGGCCAAATTCAGAAAGATAGGGATTTGAAAACTAATTCTACAAATTCAATTGTATTAATCTCTCTGAATCTTGGTTTCTTCTTCCATACGTCACAAAATAAAACTGACTTTTTTTTTCCTGCAGGGAGAGTGTATTCTTTTTTTCTAGTCCTGGGATTGCACCTTCATAATTTCAACCTTGAAACCTCTATTTGTTCCAGAGTTAGTAATCAGATTAGAACCCAGGGATAAAGGATCTAATTCTTAACTTTTTTTTTTTTTTCAAAAAGTAAAGTCTAAATGGAAGGCTGAAAAGATTTGAAAATAGATATAATTATCAAGTCAAGTCTTTTCCCATTTCTTCCAAACATTTTGTCTCCCATCCCATCCTGCTTATGTGATAAAGACTGCAGGGCCTAAGAAGTAAAAGAATTGCAGAACAAGTTATTCAGCCTTCAAGTTGGTCTATCCCTTCTCTGCCTTGTCCCCATCTTAACAAGGGTGGGACATGATAACAAAGGTTCTTAGATAAGCCTAGTGATCAGACCTTAGGGTAAACAAACTTACTAATGTTCTGCCACCCATCACAGTGTTAGAACACAGATAGTTTAGAGAATTTCAGGGCAGAGTAAGTGCTCATCCAGCGCTTCAAATCTCTCGTAGGCAACATGAAGTACCAAGAGTACAACTAAATATTTTTATATATCCTTGGCAATGGATTTAGGACTGGGGAGGTGCTATGTAGAGGCCAAAACAATCAATGCAGAGTAAACTTTAAAGGGAAGAACACTGGGAGGCAGATGTCATGGTGTAGTAGGTTGAGCTGCCACTTGGGACAACCAAGATCCAGAACCACCTCCACCTTCCTGAAAATATGCAGGGAGGCAGCAGATGATGGTTTGAGTAATTGGGGTCCCTATCACTCATGTAGGAGACCCAGATGGAGTTCTGGAGTTCTCTCTGTCTGTTTCAAACATTTGGGGAGTGAACAAGCAGATGGATAATTCTCTCTCTCAAAAATTTTTTACATGAGTGAATAAACACTTTTAAAGAGGAAGATCCAAGATATCTAATGCCTCTGTAGACATAGCATATTTTGTAGATGAATAAAGATCAAAGTAATTGAAATTCTACCAAGTAATGGTTCTATATCTCTGTGAGGTCCAGTGGAGATGAATTCACTCACATATTTTTTCCAGTGCTTTGTGACATTTCTTAAAGCCCTTTACATATCGAGGGTCAACATCAGAGCTAATCGTTTAGTAGTTGACAGGAAAACAAACTTAAATGTGTGGAAAATTACTGAATTTGGCTATAGGTACCTTAAAATGACTATGTTATCTTTACTTTATCTAACTGATAAGAAAAATTAAAAAAGAGTAAAAAATTAAGCTGACCAATAAGAAATAGAGCTTTACCTGTGTGCATATTTGACTAATACAAGTAAAATGGGTGCTTGAATGAGTTTCCTAATGCTGCTGTACAAAACTTAGTGACTTAAAACAAAACCAATGTATTATAATTCATGCATTGAATTATCCTACTGTACCCCAAAATATGCACAAATATTATGTGCCCATTAAAAATGCAAATATATTTTTTTATAATTCTGAAGGCCTGAAGTCCAAAATGGATATTTATTTATTTATTTATTTATTCAAAGTGGATCTTATGGGTTAAAATGAAGGTGTCCGGCAGGCTGCATTCTTTCTGGGGTTCTAAAGTGCAACATGCTTCCAGAGTCTACTTCCTCATGACTACTTTCTCAATATTCAAAGACAAGAGCACAACAACATCAAATTTCTCAATCTGCCTGACATTTTCTCTACCTTTTCCATATTTTAATCATTTTCATGATTGTGTTGGGCTTGCCCAGATAATATAGGATAATCTAGTTGGCTCAAAATCCTAATTTAATCACAACCACAAATCCCCTATTATTATGTAAGATACCATATTCACAAATTCTGGGAATTACTATCCAAATATTTTGGGTGCCATTGTACTGCCTACAACAGAATGTATGTGTGTATATGAGAGAAGTATTGCAAATAAATATTCAATTTAATTAAAGATATCATCATCCAGACATGCAATTAGTTAGTATAATCACTTATTAAGCCATGAAGCTCTTGATTGCTTTCTACTGAAAAGATGAAGCCATGCTGGCCATTAAAGAAAAACAAAGAAAAATAAAAAACAAACAAGATTTATAATAACAGCAAAAAAAATGTTAACCCATTTTTTATCTTCATAACTGAATTCCATCACTATGTAGGCCTAGACTGTTATCTGAACCTTTCTAGGACATACTTTCCATTCACTTCCTTAGTTGGATGCATCATTGGGCTTTGTTAATTCATCTGCCATGCTCCCAAAGCTACCTTCCTCTTGGCTTTGTTTATGTCCTGCCTTCCTCTAGAAATGCCCTTTAAGAGCCTTCAAAACCTGGTAATAGAACACCATCCTTGTCTTTTAACTCTATGGTAGACATCACATCTCCAACCTGAATTCCTAAATTGCAGTACACCACAGACTAAATTAATTTCTCCTTCCTCAGTTCACTGTCTGCAACTTTTATGTCCCTATTTTATACTTTTCCTTCATATAAGATGGCTTTATGTTTGCCCTACATTTTTTATCATATTGTGCATCTCAGAAAGCCATAAACACAAATTCAGTCATCCTGGCATCCCTTACATTAGGAGGCAGTAGGTTAGTGAAAAGAGAACACATATCTCAGATGCAAATCTTCATTGAATTGAAATTTATTGAACTGAAAGGTAAGAAGAAGGTTTTAAGTTCCCAGAAAAAGAAGAAATGAAATAATAAAATTTTCCTTGAATAGACAAGTGAATACATTTTGGTGAACAGAATATAAATAAAAAATTTTCATACTACTACAGAGATTGGAGAGAAGAAATTTTTAACAGAGTTACCTTGTTTCTGATATTTCACTTCTTTTTTAAATTTTTTTATTTATTTGACAGGTAGAATTATAGACAATGAGAGAGAGACAGAAAGGTCTTCCCTCCGTTGGTTCACTCCCCAAATGGCTGCTACGGCCATTGCCGCACAGATTTGAAGCCAGGAGCCTCCAGGTGCTTCCTCTTGGTCTCCCATGTGATTACAGGGGCCCAAGCACTTAGGCCATCCTCCACTGCCCTCCCAGGCCACAGCAGAGAGCTGGACTGGAAGAGGAGCAACCAGGACTAGAATCTGGTGCCCATGTGGAATTCTAGTGCCGCAGGCGGAGGATTAACCAAGTGAGCCATTGCGCCGGCCCCTATATTTCTCTTCTTGGGATATGGGGTAAATGTTCTTTTTTGATGCAGGCAGATCCCAAGTAAATAAAATACTACTACAGTTCTAATGAAGGTTTGGATAACATGCTTTAAAAATTAGTCTATGTTGTTTCTCAAGTCACTATGCCCAGAGGCTTTGGATTGCAGGATACAATTTAAAAGAAAAAACAAAACAGTCACAAATAAACCAATAAACCTACAGTGTTATGTAACATGAGAAAGATGAAATAGGAATCTGTATCAGAGTCCTTGCTGGTAGACCTGTGTATAAATGAGGGAAAATTCTTTGAACTAGATGGGAGAGAAACACAACAGTTGATCTTGGAGTGGTAAAAGTATGTTTCCAAGTACTGAGGCTGCTAACAACTGTCACCCAGTCTTTACAATAGAATCATGCTGAAATTAGAAAAATTAGGCCCACTGACAAGCCCTGGCACCTTGATAAAGAAATCCAAAAAATTGTAGATGAAATTGATTCTGAAGATCACCTTCTTGAGAGGATGATAAATATATTTCAGTTCTGGAGATTAGCTTCCTTATTTCTCTGTAGTGAAAAGTATCCTGGAGCCCTACCCATAGTCACTATGTAAAGTCCAATGGGCAAAGGTGGTGTTGGTGGCAGAATACAACCCAGCTCTTTAGCAATGAAAATTTAGGAACCTGCACACAGTCACACTGGAGTTTACAATGGATTCAAGTCATTCAACTCTCAACTACCACTGCAGAATTTCTTTCATTCTTTTTTTAATGTTTATTTCTTTTCCATCTACATGAAAGGCAGAGTGACACAGAGAAAAATCTTTTGTTGATTCACTTCCCAAATGCACACAACAATGGTTGGGCCATGTTGAAGCCATGAGCCTGGAATTCCATGGGTGTTTTCCCTTGTTTCCCACGAGTGTGGCAGCACCCCAGGAACGTGAGCCAGCATTTGCTGCCTTCCAGGAATTATAGCAAGAATGTGAGCTAGCAGTGGAGCACCCAGTACTTGAACAGGCTTTATCACATGGGATATAGGTTAAGTAGTCGCTTAATTGGCTATGCCACAAGACTCATCCCCCACTACAAAATTTCTATACCTACATCATGTTGGGTCTAGGAAATATGAGGCAGCAGGACAATAATCCATGGCAGTAAATTCTCAGATAATTTCATTCTCAACTGTGTCTAGGAGTTTATGTATATGTCCTCCAACTAGAAATCTTATCCTAGAATAGGTAAATACTTACATGGTGAAAAGTACTTCCAAATGTGAGAAGTACTACCAAATGTGACTCCCATGCAACATTCAACAGCTTTGAAAGTATAACTTGATAATTAAAAAAAAAAACATTCATAACATATCCTCACGGAAAATTTTTTTCAGAGTTCTCTCTGTACCCTTCAAAACAGACAACAGTGCAAATTCAATTTTGAAGTTTTCAGTTAGTTGTTATTTTCACATGCATTTTGATATATTCCAAAATTTGATTCCTCTAAATGATTTTCTAACCTTCGGGAATATCTCTTTTCTCTTACTTCATGGACCTCACTAGGCTTTATCTAAGACCATCTCCTTATACCCTCCCACACAGCCACAACACAAAGGATACTAAAGTATTACTGTGGGTTAAAGTATTCCTCTATTAAAATACATTTCCTCTTTTCTTCATTTTCAAATATTTTATTAAGCAAAAGGTTATCTTGATTGGTGATGAAGCTGATTCTCCTAGATGGCATAAGTAACCACAAATTTAATGTTACTTTATTATTTGGTAGAACAACAGCAAAAAGAATACATTTTATTTAGGGAAAATAAGGGATTTCAATAAGTAAATTATACGATCAATGATGCTGAGACTGCATAGAAACTAAAATTAAAGAAACAACAAAGAGGAATCATTAGTGATTAGAGAAATACCAGTTCATTATTTGTGAATTTGAAATACTTTGCAATAAATAAACTTCAATTTATTGACATATTTTCAGTTTAAGAGAGGAGAAAATGATGAGATTTAGTCACAATTGTCATGACTGAAACAGTTGTGAAAACATTTCATATGCATTCTTTTCTATTTCACTTGCTTGGAGGAGAAAAAAGCACTAATTAGTAATACTACATTTTGCTGGGAAACAGTATGTAGAGGTCAACAAATAATTACATTTGGAAATAAATTGCCAAACGTCATTGCTGTCAATTTATCAAATAGTGGCTATTAAAAGAGTACACTAATGTCTATTTAAAAGTACTAAATATCCAGAAAAGAATTCTATGTGAAAAACATAAATTTAAGCTATTGATTCCTCTCAAAAACACAATGAATTATGCTAAAACACAAAGAAAAGAAAATAGAATGTGTATAACACACCAGCTAATTTTATTTGGAAGAAAAACTAATAATGTCCAAATAATTTATAATTCCAAAAGAAAAACTGATAATGCCTGAAACTCCAAATCCCAAAAAATAGCTCTGAGAGTCTATTTATTGACTAGGGCTTTGCTGCATATTTTTGGCAAGTCAATTATCTTTTCATACACAAATGCATTGACTTGGTCATTACTTGCCACAAAGACTCTGCAGTACCTAAAATCTTTAAAGGAATATTTATACCCTTAGTGATACCCAAGGCCATTCTTCTCTCTCTTGCTCCAAACTGTTCTATTTGGAGCTACGCAAGAGCCTCTAAAATGCTTAACATCAACAGTTAGAACTTATTGTTCAAAGTCACTCACACTCTTCATTTCCTATTCATTGAAACTAAGCCCTGGCACAGATGCATACCCCACACACTCCACCCACATTTAAATATCTAAAATACCAATATGGCATACTCAGTTTACAGAGCACAATTGGAATTGAAAAGTAGTATCAGCAAACAGAGGCCAAGGAGGGAGAAGAAGTGTGAAAAGATCAAAACATGCTGGTTGAAAATAGGATTTTGCCTCTGGCATTACATAGACCTGCTTATGCATAACATTCTTGAAAAGCATTCTGATTTTAATTGGTTCTTTTTTGCTTTTATTTATTCTACAGACACTATATCCCAGTGGATGACTCCCGTTGTTCTACTTCCATCCATCTATACCTTCAGCTTCCTATTGTCACCATCTATGTGGCAGAAGGAATAATCCCATTTTCAATATAATTTTACTATTCAGTTTTTCATTCTATGGTGAAACACTTGAGAGATTATTAGAAACACAAGTTTTACTCAGCTCATAGTTTTGGAGGTTCAAGTCCAACATTGTGCAGCCCCTTTACTTTGGCCTCTGATGAGAGAGCAATGGTGGAGCAGCAAGGGTGGGCAGGATTATGTGGCACAGAGAATGGCTGGGACCAACTCAGTTTTTGTAATGAACTCTTTCATGAGAACTACCTTCGAAGAACATGACCCCTGTAACTAAGGATCTCCCACTGGGTATACTTCCTAAATACCAAACTTGGACTCCGTGTTTATTAATTTATGACTTTAGGGTTTAGAATTCTGCATGAATTTAAAAGTCAAGTCATGTTCAAACCATAGCAATAACCATCATATATTACTGTTTTAACTTTAACTAGTGGGGCAAAGTTGATTGTCTAGGGTCAAAAAGTATAAGAAAAGGACAAAAGCTACTTTGAAGGCATACTGTTGAGATTACTGTTGTGGAGACAGAGGCTCAATTTCATTAAAGATCTCTGAGAATCATTCAGTTGAATGGTAGCAGGTACAGCGTTTATCTAGCACCTTCCATATTGACTTGTGAAGGCTTGTCCCAGGACACTCATAACTGAGTCTAACAGATTTCTCTTTAAAAAAAATGTACTAATAGTTTTAGCACTAGCAGTAGTTTGCCATTTTTGTCCATGCATCTAAAATCAGACCTAGGATAAGGAAATATGATATAAGCTAGCTGTTAACAGTTAATTAATAAGCTAATTTGTTAATATTCAAAATGACAGTTTTATAGTGCTCTCTCAAATGTACTCATATTTAATTTCTACAATAATCCTATTGAATTATCATCATCATCATTATGCTTAAGAGATGAGAACTGCTTGCCTCAAGTCAACACAACTAATAATTTGCATAGAAAGAACTTAAACTCACATGCAGGCTCTTTCTGCATTATTTGAATTTTCTTCCTTAAAAGAAATTACATCTCTTATATTTACCTTTGCTTGATACGCCCACCACCAAAGGCATCTAATTGATATTTGGAACCAGAATGTAGGAATGAACTGATCTCTGGGCATTAATTATAATAAAAAAGAGTTGGCAGATAAAATGTGCATGGCGATAGGCACTTCAGTCATGGCTAACCTATTTAACTGATTTAATTTGTCATGGCCTATACAACCTTCTGAAAGGTAATGTGGCAGCCAGGTTCCAAGACACACCTCCAAGTTTTTATATCATAATATTTAATGCTCCCCTCTCATACTGAAGAGGCTGGCCTGTGTGTTCAACAGAATATTGTAGAAGGGCAAATTATGATACTGATACAGGATCATAAAACACATTGCCTCACTCTCTATTAGATTACTTACTCTAAAGCAAGACACCTGCCAGGTGCTGAGAATGCTTAAGTAGGCCTATGGAGATGTAACTGTGGCAAGGAACTGAGGCTACAGTCAACAACCAGTGCTAATTTTTCAGCAATGTGAGTGAACTAGTTTGGAAATAAATCCTTCAAATAATGAAGCCTTCAAATAACTGCATGAACAATCATGCTATGATCCTTTAGGGAAAATAAGGATAAAAGTAGTTCTAACGTTTAGTAACTACATAGCACTCTATGTGGAGTGCTTTTAAGAACTTTATACACAATACTACAGTTATTCCTCAGAACTGCATCTTAAACTACCACTAAATCATCCTCATCAACAAATATCCCATAATTTCACTTAAAAACATTAAGCCAGGGGCCAGCACTGTAGTGTTGAAAGTTAAGCCTCTGCCTTCAGTGCCAGAATCCCATATAGGCACCGGTTCTAGTCCCTGCAGCTTTACTCCCGATCCAGCTCCCTGCTAATGCACCTGGGAAAGCAGCAGAAGATGGCCTAAGTACTTGGGCCCTACACTTATGTGGGAGATCCAGAGGAAGCACATGGCTCCTGGTTTGGGCCTGGCCCAGCCCTGGCCATTGTAGCCATTTGGGAAGTGAACCAGAGTATGGAAGATCTCTTTCCTTTTCTCCCTCCTTCTTTCTCTGTAACTCTGCCTTTCAAATAAATAAATGTCTTTAAAAAAATTAAGCCTTTGACTATAATGTAAATAAATGTTATCTCAAAAATTTTTGAAAAGCATAAACTCTTTTCACCACATATCCCCTTATTCACTGCTTGTCCATATATCAAATTCTTAGAAAATAACTTATATTTTAAAGTTCCAATATCTAAGGTCTCTTGTTTTTTGCTCTTTTTCTTTTAACGTATTTCATATAAGGTTTCACTTCTACCACTCTAGCAGTATTGTTCTTGTTCAGTCACTAATATCTCCTAACTGCCAAAATCCTTTACTCCAGGGGTAGGGAACTATTTTTTGCCAAAATCCATTTGGATGTTTATAACAGCATTCACAAGCTACACAAAATTATCAACTTGAAAATTAGCCTGCTATATATTTGTTGAGTTTCAAGTCCCATCTGTGGTTGCTTTGGCAGAACCATACCTAATGATTTCATGGGGCTTATAAGGTATACATTTCAGACATACCCCACCACTGCTTTACTCGGTTCTCAGTAATCATCCTCCTGACCAAGTCACAACAATCTCCTTGATCCTCTCCTTGAAACACTCTGTTCACTGGGTTCTAGGATACTACAGTCTCTGGTTGCTTTCCGCTCCTAAGGACTAATCCTTTCTCAGGATCCTTAGCTGGGTTTTCTATATTTTTCCAGCTTCTAAATATCAGAGGATCCCTGAGCTCAGTCACTGTGTATCTTCCTTTCTATCTATACCCATTCTCTTTGTAAGCACCATTCATTCACTGAGGACTTCCAGATTTATATCTGCAGCAAAGACTTCACGTGCAAACTCCAATCTGTCATATCTAACCTTTACTTGATGTTTTCTCCTAAATGTTTAACAAACATCTCATTCTCAACAATTCCAGAACTGAGAGCCTGGTCCTCCCCACTGTGTGCTTGTCCTCTCCATTTTGGTTGATGGCAACTGATTCTTTGGGTTGGGTAGCTCAGAAACTTTGGAGTCTTACTTGACTCTCTGTTTCTCTTACATCCCTTAACTATATATCAGCTTATCCTGCTGAGGCTACATTCAAAATACATGCAGATTCTCACTTTTTTCTCACCACTATTCCTAACATGCTGGTCCATGCCACCATATTGTTAGTGTAGATTGTTACAATGGCCTCATAACTGTGTACATTTTCCCTAAATTTGGCAGTCCTATATCCCAGTAGGGCATTACTGTGTTTCTTTTCAGATATAAATAGCATCATGTTGCTTTTTTTTGTTTGTTTAAAACTCAAGAAAGGAAGCAGAGAAAGAAGAAAAATTGAGATCAGTTAAATTTAACAGTTTAACAGAGCAACATCACAGATCAAAGATGATGGGGCCAGCACTGTGGCGCAGTGGGTTAACACCCTGGCCTGAAGCACCAGCATCCCATACGGGCACCGGTTCAAGACCTGGCTGCTCCATTTTCTGTCCAGCTCTCTGCTATGGCGCAGGAAAGCAGTAGAAGATGGCCCAACTCCTTGGGCCCTTGCACCCACGTGGGAGACCGAGAAGAAGCTCCTGGCTCCTGGCTTCGGATGGGAACAGCTCTGGTTGTTGCGACCATCTGGGGAGTGAACCATCAGATGGAAGACCTCTCTCTCTCTCTCTCTCTCTCTCTCTGTAACTCTTTAAAATAAATAAATAAATCTTTAAAAAAAAAAAGTGTTTCAAAATGCTACCCCACCAGCACTTCACATACAGATTATATTTATATTCAGAGGAAAGTGACACATAGAACTGATTTGATTGTCGCCACTGGCATTTGCCTTATATGACATGCTTTATAGCTTTTAGCTTCCAATTAGTTGGAGGTTCAGCTGCTATGATTGGCTGAAATTCAGTTGCTTGGTCACAAGGATACACCGTTATGTTAGTCTGCAGTGTGTCTACACATCAAGCTAGGGTACTGTTTACTACGTGTAGAGACTGCTTTTGGCCAAATTTATTATCCAACTGTGGAAAGTGATTTAAGCCAGATTTACTTCAAATCAGCAAAGTAAAAAGAAGAGAATCATTTTGAGTCTCAGACGGTCTGGCTCCTCATTGCCTATTTTCCTTATCTCCTACTTTTTTCTCTCTCAACATAGCAGCCACATTATCCCCCTTGTTCTGAGAACACTGCCAGCACAAACCTGCCTCAGTGGCTTTTTCTGGCCTCTCCTTAGACAACTCTTTTCTCAACTTTCTGTCTCACTTCCTCAGTACCTTTAGATCATTTCTAAGGGACCAACAGCTTTGTCCTCTCATACTTTTCCTAGCTTTAGTTACTCCATTGTCCTTCTCATCATCAAGGCACTAGAGAGATTACCTATCACTTTCCAGCAGAATATAAGCTCTGGAAAGGCGTAAAAATAAAAAATAAAAAAGACCTAATGTATTGTTTGCTACTTCTCTGCTTTGTCTCAGTTGGTGCCTAGTACACACTAGATACTCATGGAATGATATTTTTCATTCACAGCTTCATTTCTACAGCTGCATTTTAGTGATTCTAGTAGCTACAATATTAGAAGTTGCATTTTAGAGGAAATACAGTTAGTTAGGTGATAGGATAGTTATCTAGTTATTTTCTTAAGTTAGGAAGGAACTTCCCCAAGATCGGACAGTTGCTTAGTTGTAAAGCTAGCTGTATCCTGACTCTATCGCTGCTGCTCTTTGCTACTGGGCAGAGGGTATTCCGCACTGGGAAGAATATGTGAGACATTTGGAATTTGATGGGTCTGGTTCCAATACAAATATTCTTATTTTTCTATGTTTTCTAGAGCTTTGTTTCTTCTACACTTTCATTCTGTAGCTGAAAAATTCAACTAACAGTAAAAACCTACCTCTTTGAGTTATTGTAAAAATCAAATGAGCTAGCACTTGTCTATCAAAAAGAGATTACATCCAGTACATTTGGCATAAAAACTACCTACAGGAATTTGAAAGAAGAGTTTATTTTTGCTCATATCAGAAGAGGTTGTTGGTAAGCTCTCCAGATCCAGTACAACTGCTTGAGATACTGAAACTTAATAGGAATCCAAAGTCTTGCATAAAAGTGAAATATAAAACAAATAAAAACACAAGTCTAAATATGTTAAATGGCATTTTTAAGAAATTTTTGAAGTTAATGAGGAAGGAGGTAAAATTTGGTTTTATTTTTAATGTGATCTTTCCTTCCTATCTATTGATTTTGATACTCAGAGTTTTCATTTTGTTATTCATCATGTTATAGGTTCTACTAATTTTTGTTTCATCAGTGGGTATGTTGTGTACCTTCAATTTCATTTGAATTCAAAACCATTAAACAGGGTAACTAAGAATGGAACTCTGTGGCAGACTACTAAGGATCTAATCAGCACTTTATCAGTCCAGCTGTTCTAAGAATCAAAGTAGCTGTGATATTGTCATTCATATTTCTCATTTTTTCTAAGTATTCATGAGAGATCTTATCAAATGTTGCTGAAATTCTGACATAGAATTTGCTGGCCAGGTTTTTGATACTAAGATTAATGTCCCTGTGCCTCATCATAATGGTTTCTTTTTAGTTTCCTCAAGCCCATTCACCTATGCTTTGAACCAGGAAATGAGCTTACATTTATCACAGACATAATTAATTATTACTTTCACAAGGGAAACAGCCCAAGCCTTTCACATCATTGGAAAAGCACTCTTCGCATATACAACTCCTCAATTGCACCAAAAGTTGCAGACTTTTTTTTTAAAGATTTATTTATTTTTATTTGAAAGTCAGAGTTAAACAGAGGAGAGGCAGAGAGAGGGATAGGTCTTCCATCCAATGGTTCATGGCCAGAACTGCTCTGATCTGAAGCCAGGAGCTTCTTCCAGGTCTTCCACATGGGCGCAGGGGCCCAAAGACTTGGACCATCTTCTACTGCTTTCCCAGGCCACAGTAGAGAGCTGGATTGGAAGTGGAGCAGCTGGGTTTCGAACCAGTGCCCAAATGGGATGCCAGCACTTCAGGCCAAGGCATTAACCCACTGCGCCACAGTGTTGGCCCCAGTTGCAGACTCTTGAAAGAGTTTTCACTGCCAGGTTTGTGGTCTCCAGTAAACTCCTCAAAAGAGCCAGCCAGTCCACATTGTGCCTCTCTCCTGAATGGTTTTATCTACTTCCATGGTGTTATTCTCTCTAAGTGATGATAATTCTACATCAATGATACTGACTTTCTTTCAAGACCTCAAATCACTAACTCTCCACTAAATCCTTCCAACAGGATGTCCTAGGAGATTATTTGAATTACTATGACCTGATCCAGGGAGATCCTAATTTACTCACTACTCTCATCCCCACTGCATGATTTTCTGTTTATATCATCACTAATCCTTCAATTTAGTCCAGTAAGCTTGTACAAATATTTCCCAGGGTGCCTATGTTCCAGAAACTGTTTTAAATATTCCATGCACATTCCTCAAGGCACATGTCTAGAGGGAGAAACAGAACAACTTACCTCAATAAAATGATGTAAGTTATGGCTTAAATCAATTAAAGAAAACAGACATTTGTGTGTGCATGAGAAAATATCTGAAGCACTGTACTACCAAATGTATGCAGTCTGTGTGCTTCTGTAAAGCAGAACAAGAAAACTCAGAACACAGAGACATTTTTCAGCATTTTATAAAGAGCAAATATCTCCAGCTGGCCTAGCTCACTGCACCTTGTGCTTGAACAACTACATAAAATAAAATGGGGTCTTGCATAGGGAGAAAAATAGAAACTAAGATAAGCAGTCAAAGCTTTTTGATAATTTTATTTTTTTATTTATTTTCAGGAAGTTCTTTAATCACCACAGAGCTAAATCTGAGAAGAATATCACATTATGATTATCTAAGAAATGTAATGTAAAAGGTTTTCTTAGTGTCTTTTTTCAATTTTTACAATTTATATAAGGTGAACATTTTCATATATATATATATTTATTTATTTTATTTTTTGACAGGCAGAGTGGACAGTGAGAGAGAGGCAGAAATAAAGGTCTTCCTTCACTGTTGGTTCACCCTCCAATGGCCGCTGCGACCAGTGCGCTGTGGCCGGCGCACCTTGCTGATCTGAAGCCAGGAGCCAGGTGCTTCTCCTGGTCTCCCATGCGGGTGCAGGGCCCAGCACTTGGGCCATCCTCCACTGCACTTCCGGGCCACAGCAGAGAGCTGGACTGGTAGAGAGGCAACTGGGACAGAATCCGGTGCCCCGACCAGGACTAGAACCCAGTGTGCCGGTGCCACAGGCGGAGGATTAGCCTATTGAGCCATGACATCGGCCAATATATACAGATTTAAGAGCACAGTGGGATTCAGCATTCTGACACAGTAGCCTAAGTCTCCTCCTGTGTTGCCAGCATCCCATATGTGTGCCAGTTCTAGTCCCAGCTGCTCCTCTTCTAATCCAGCTCTCTGCTAATGGCCTGGGAAGAGGATGGCCCAAGTCCTTGGGCCCCTGCATCCACATGGGAGACCCGGAGGAAGCTCCTGGCTCCTGGCTTCAGATTGGTGAAGCTCCAGCTGTTGTGGCCAACTGGGGAGTGTAACTCTGACTTTCAAATAAATAAATAAAACTTAAAAAAGTGAAGTAGCTCTGCAAATGTAAGGTCACAGTAGTGGAAGCACTAGCATATTTCACTTATTTCTGTGTTCTTGATAATGTTTTTAACATTTGAAACTCTTTCAGTTCATATTTCAGATTCCAGACCTCTCATTGTTATCCCAGATTAGGTATAAATCAAGTGAAGAAATGAGGATGTGAGAAATAGGGAAGTTTAGCAAAGGAAACCAATAATACCAGAGATTCTCAGAATACGGCATGAGGCATGAGGGCATTTAGCAGGAGGTGGTAGTGGTTTTAGAAGCATTGCATCATTCAGGGACTTCCTCATAGAATTCTTATCTGCTGTCCACAGAGCTACAGTCCGACTAAGAAGAGATAAGTCAATGGATTAGAAGGTCTCAAAGAGATGAGGAGGTGTCAGAAATTTTTTATGCTACATCCTGCCAGAGCTTGCCTTTCACAAGTACCTATAAGACCCATACTCCATGAGAAGATGTTCATTGAAAGGGTGCTGGGTCACTGGTCTCATGCACAGAGACTTAAATTCTGGGCAATAAGAAAATATTGAGCAGAAGTAGTCATAGAGGGTCTTTAGGCCAATAAATTATCTTAAAATCAACTAAATTATGTTATTTGCAGTACTCACCCTATTTTACAATGCATAGAGTTAGTAATTCAAGAATCCAGAGCTGTTATCAGAGTATTTTACACCAGGAACTGAGAGCATGGTTCTGTTGATCACTGAGACCTCAACTACTTCCTAAACATAGGGCTTCTATAACAAACAGTTGACTGACAGTAGTAAGAGTAAAATTGACACAGTGTATGACACGAATGCAGAACTCTTCTAAGAGTCACTCATTAAAAGAAACACTATATTTCCTCAGAAAAGAAGTAGTGACTAAGTTGAGTTTTCAGGTATTTTGAAAATTAGCTCCCAGCTATAGTATATATTTTCTAGATTCTTTTAGATCATCTATTCAGCCTAATAGACAGGGGAGGATTAGAAAGAGAGGACGAGAAGAGGTTGATCAACAGGTATAAAATTATAGTTATATAGGGGGAATGAATTCTTAGATTCTATTGCGTAGTAGGGCAACTATGGTTAACAATATGGAAGAGAAGACTTTGAATGCTCTCATGACTGAGAAATGATAAATCTGTGAGGTTATGGATATGTTGCTAACCTTGAAGTAATTATTAGATAATGCAAAACATCACATTGTACAACACAAAAATGCACAGTTGTGTGCTGATTAAAAAGAAAATTAAAAAAAAAAAAAGAAATGAGGTGTCAGATTTTTTCCCTTTGAGTACTCATCAGAGAATGATAAATGACACTAATTTTGTTCTTTGCTGGTCTCATTTTGAAGCTCTGTTCCACTATCCTATTGTTTGTAATGAAAACAATCTCTTAATTTTTTTAAAAATAGATCTCTTGAAAGTTCAATTCAGATTGGGGTGGTGGCAGAAGATTCCATGACGTTCAGGTTGCAATTCACTGTCATACTTATCAAAATAAATTGCAAAATTGAAATGTCTACTGTCTTGCTCTGCTGTGTTTTTCTTCAAAGAACTTCCTCCAAATTACCAGAGTATTTTTATAAATTAAAGCAAAAACTCGTGTCACAATAGCTTGCTAATTAGGTGGTGTGGGCTAATTAGTCATGTGTTAGTATCCTCAAACTTTTTCCATTTTTCCCATGCTCATTTCCCTGCCAGTGTCCATCATCCATTTTTTACTTCTTTAAGCCAATGCTTGATAGTATAAAGTATTGCATATGATAGTTTTGCATAACCAAAGCCACCGGAAACTTTATTAGCCACTGAAATAGTAGTAAGTTTTTTGAGCCTATCTGATATGCATTGTTCCTGTAATGTGGTTATTTTTGCTGAGAATTTTGAACAAACATCAAATCACTCTGTATTCAGAAGTCTGAGTTTACATTCACAGGAACGTTCTCAGTGAGGAAGGGCACATTTACACAGTGCTGAACTCCAGTGTTGTCTTGCCCCATAATTATCTCAGTGCATCTCAAACTCCTTGTTTCCTCGCTAGAAAAACTGCCACAAGAATTCATAGACATCTGTGGTCCTATCTTAGGAAATGAAATGCCAGCAGCACTGGAATGAAAGTGAGAGGGCAAAGCCAGAGGCAAGGAGGGGCTGAGTGTCACAGGGGAGTGCTCAGTGACTGATCAGGGCAGCCCACAGAGCCATGACCAGAGCAGCAAACTCACTACCACAACAAATGTCACCCAAATTGAGCCAGAATAAGATAAGAGCCCTCAAGGAGTTCAGAAGGAAAATTCCAAGAGCCAAATTGTGATGAAGGCATGCATAGAGTTAGCATTTCATGGAAAACTGGTAAAATTATGGGTTTCCTTCTGAAGCAAAAGTCTTCTCACATATACGCTCACACTGTTGCTTTCATTCTATCTGAGATGTATAATCACCATCTGGCATCCAACAGTCTCCTTCAAGTGTAAATAATTTCCTTAATACCACAAGAAAATAATCTCCTTTGCACAAGTTCCTATGGATCCTTTCATTAATTCATTCAATAAAGATTTGCTGAGGACTTACTATGTGCCGGGTCAATGCTGTGTGCTGAAGGCAAAAGCACAATAAAAGCAGAAATGGTATGGAGCTTGGAATCTATGAAGAACATAAATATTGTTCAAAGGCTCAAGCAAATAAAACTGTAAAAATGACAATTGTAACTATTGCTGCCAAGGAGAAGTACATAATACCAAAGAAGTGTATCCTTTTATGATGGCATAGGGGATATGAACTGGTCAGGGAGGACTAAGAGAGCTTCCTGGGAAGCAGTTGCTTTGGTCAAGATACAAACATTTTAAAGAATGGATTCCATTTTTTTCAGAATATTTCAAAAATTGAAGTAGAAGAGATTTTATGTAATCCATTCCCTGTGATCAGCATTTCTTTAATACCAAAACCTGACAGACAGAACCTTAGGGGCCAGCGCTGTGGCTCACTTGGTTAATTCTCTGCCTGCGGTGCCGGCATCCCATATGGGTGCCGGGTTCTGGTCCTGGTTGCTCCTCTTCCAGTCCAGCTCTCTGCTGTGGCCCGGGAGGGCAGTGGAGGATGGCCCAAGTGCTTGGGCCCTGCACCTGCATGGGAGACCAGGAGGAAGCGCCTGGCTTCTGGCTTCGGATTGGTGCAGCACCGGCCGTGGCGGCCATTTGGGGAGTGAACCAATGGAGGGAAGACCTTTCTCTCTGTCTCTCTCTCTCTCACTGTCTGTAACTCTACCTGTCAAAAAAAAAAAAAAAAAAGACAGAACCATAAAGGAAATCTACTAGCCAATACCTTTTACCTTCAACCTATAGTTGAAAAAAGTCTTCAGCAAAATACTAGGAAACCAAATCCAAAAGCATGTCAAAAAAAAAAAAAAACAAAAAAAAACCAAAACCAACTCACAACATTCACCATGATCAAAGGGATTAATCAAAGGAATGTGTCATTCATTCATCATATGCTCCCCCCAAACCCCATGCTATATCGCATTAACTTAACAAGGGAAGAATATATGATCCTCAATAAGTACAGAAAAATATTTGAAAAAATTCAACATATCTGTGTGATTAAAAGTTCTTAACATAATATGTATAGGAAGAATGTATTTCAGTACAATAGAGGACATATATGTCAAACCCACAGCTAATACAACATGGAATGAAAAACGGTTGAATTACTTTTCTCTAGAAGCTGGAACAAGACAAAGAAACTTACTTTCACTGATTTTATTAAAAAATAGTACAGAAAGTCCTGGCAAGATCAATTAAGCAAGAGAGAGAAATAAATACCATCCCAATTGGAAATGAGGAAGTCAAATTATCCCTGTTTTCAGATGACAACATCTCAAATGTAGAAGTTCTGTAGACTCCATTAAAGAAAGGTGAATAGAAAATCAACATGAAAATCCAGTAGCATTTCTATATGCCAATAATGACCTTTCTGCAAAAGAAATCAAGATAGCAATCCCAGCTACCATAGATGCAAAAATAAAACCAGCAATAAATTTAACCAAGGAGGGGAAAGACTTCTTCAATGAAAATTATAAAACATTGCTGAATAAAATTGAAGAAGACATATAAATGGGAAAATATCCCATGTTCATGGATGGAAAGAATTACTATTGTCAAAATGTCCATATTACCAAAACAATTTGCAAATTTAATGCAAGTAACTGGGCACCACACTACCCACATGAAAGACCTGGATTGAATCCCCTGCTCCTGGCTTTGGTTCCACATGGGGGCCATTGTGGACATTTGGGGAAAATGAACCAACAGAAGGGAAGCTCTCTATTTTTATTAGTCTCTGTAATCATCTATCTCTTTATCTGTCTCAGCCTTGCAAACAAATGGTTTTTTTTTAAAGATTTATTTATTTGAAAATCAGAGTTACACAGAGAGAAGAGAGGCAGAGAGAGAGGTCTTTCATTCAATGGTTCACTCCCCAATTGGCCACAATGGCCGGAGCTGCACCAATCTGAAGCCAGGAGCCAGGAGCTTCTTCCAGGTCTCCCATGCGGGTGCAGGGGCCCAAGGGCTTGGGCCATCTTCTACTACTTTCCTAGGCCATAGCAGAGAGCTGGATGGGAAGTAGAGCAGCCGGGACTAGAACTGGTGCCCATACGGGATGCTGGCACTTCAGGCCAGGGTGTCAAACCCACTGCACCACAGTGCTGGCCCCACAAATGATTTTTTTAAATGGGCAAAAGATATGAAAACTTTTCTCCAAGAATACATACAAATGAAAAAGAGGTTCAAAATCATCACTCATCAGGGAAATGCAAATAAAAATTGCAATGATCTATCATCCCATCCCATTATAACAGCTTTAATAAAAATACAAAAGATTAGCATTAGTGAAGATGGAGAGAAAGGGAAACTCTTACACATTTGATGGGAATAAAAATTAGTACCTCCATTGCGGAAAACAGTGTTGAGATTCCTCAAAAGATTAAAAATAGCATTGCCATATGATCCAGTATTTTCACTACTGAGTATATAACATAGGGAAAGGATATCAATATATTAAAGAGATATCTGTACTATCATACTTATGGCAGTGCTAGTCATAATATCAAAATACGGAACCAACTTCAACATCCATCAATGGTTGAGTGAATAAAGAAAATGCAACACACTCACACACATATACATACATACATATATATGACAGAATATTATTTAGCTCTAAAAAAGAAACTGTATCATTTGCAGAAATATGGATGAACCTGGAGGACATTGTTTTAAGTGAAATAAGCAGGAAACAGAGAGAAAATTACTGCACAATCTCACTCACATGTGAAATCTAAAAGAAGCTGATCTGATTGAAGTAGAGAGAACAGTAGTTACCAGAGGCTGGGGAGGGTGTGGAGAAGGTTGTAAGGAGGGATCTATCATTCAAGGGGTGCAAAGAGGAATAAGTTCTGATGCCTTATTGCATCATAGGGTGATGATGGTTAACATTATTGTATTCAAATTGAATGTCAAAACAGCTAAAGAGATATTTTAATGTTTTACCAGAGAGAAATGATAAATACATGAAGTGCCAGATATCTAATTACCATGATTTGATCATCATATTGTATATACTTCATATTATTTGCCATAAATTATGTGTCAATTAATAATAAAATGAAACTAAAGTGAATAAATGTAGCTTATCTAAATGTAGAGAGCAGAGTAAAGCAATTAAATGTGTATGGATTCTGCATTGCTGAGAATTAGACCATATTGAACATCTAAAAGAAGTCCAATGTGTTTGGAGCAATAAATGCAGTGGGAATGGTGTTGAGCAATGAGTTTGAAGAATCAAAGCCATAAAGGGACTCATTGGTCATATTCAGCAATTTCCTTTTCTCCTTAAGAGCAATAGGAAGCTAACAAAAAAGGTAAAGTATACATTTTAGGATACAAAATGTGTTGTGACAGAAAGATGTTATTTCTATAATTTTTAGTACTTCACCTTACTGCCTATTTTAAGTTCATTCTGCCAAATAGTGAATACTTAATCACTGTTAATTCATGTTGAATTTAATCAATGAATTGTTCCTCAATCAACGCAATATTTCTTCATATCCTGTCTACAGATTTGCACCTAGTTTTCAAGAATTATCTACTATTAGCTGTACCTAGGGAATTTAATGTTGCCCTATCTTTCTTCATTATTAACTTACACATGCCATTACTGTAGGAGTCTGCAAGTATTGCAATCTTTTCCTTCACTGGTTCATGTCTCATGTCCATGAAAAATAAGGAGCACAGACAGTGAAGAGTATGCAAAACCTAAGTAGTATATTGAAAGAAAGCAGAGAAGTTAAAGCACACACACAAAAAACATCAGCAGGAGCTCCCAGCAATGCCAAGAGGGGTACCTGAAGGAGATAGCAGTCAGAAGTTGATTGTCTAAGGTCTTTTACAGGCTATAAAAGGGAGAATTTCCCATCATGGGTCCAAGAGAGTGACAGCTTTTATTTGTTGCTCAGTAAAACAACAGAAAACACATGAAACCCCACCCCCCCAGATGCATAGAATTCTTGTTACCTCAATCAGTCACAACAGCACAAATTTGATTATAAAGACTAGCAGATGACAACATCTTTCACCAAAGCCAGCTGCTTAACTTTTCTCAGGTCCTCTGAAATTCAGCTCCAGATGGTGACAACCAGCTCAGGTCCCTGTCTACCTAGCCAGGAGTCTATCTCTCTATCACCCTCATCACTAGTGTATCCCGTATGAATGTTCCATATGACCCCAAAGAGCAAAGCCAAGGGCAAAATAAAGGATATGGAAACATTATCCTGCTTTAAGTTATTTTACTGAGCAAGAGACTACTGATGGACTCTCTGGGATCAGATCTGAAAGCCTATTCTGTTAGACCACTATAAAAAGAAACTGCCCGGATTCCTAATTTTTCCTCTAGAATAAAGTGGAGAAACAACACTTGAAGGAGTTAAGTGATGTAATGATTTTTTTAAGTCCATTTGTTCCTTTGTAAATAGTAATAGAACTCAGATCTCCACCCTACAAGTCCAAAGTTCAATTCCACTATCAAAGTCTATACTGCAAAAGTAAATACATGCACATGTGTTCCCAAAATAAATAGAAATTGTTTCCTTTAAATGGACATGTGCCAAAATTCCAGAATTTCTGATACACTAGGAAATGTGGATAATAGGCAGGATATAATAGTGATATAATAATCAATCAAGAAACTTTAGAAACACACACACACACACATACTTGGGGCTGGCATATAGTTCAGCAGGTCAAGACTCCATATTCTTGTGATGCCAGCATCCCATATTAGAGTGCAAGTTTAAGCCCCGCTGATTCGCTTCCAATTCATCTTCCAGATAATGTGCCTGGGAAGGCAGTGGAAGAAGGCCCAAGTACCAGGGCCCCCTACTACCCATGGGGAAAACCAGGATGGAGTTCATGGCTTCTGGCTTCAGCCTGGTCCAACCCTGACTGATGGACGATCTCTCACTCTCTGTCATTTCCTCTCTCTCCCTGTCACGTTGCCTTATAAATAAATATTTTTAAAAACTACACTTTTCATAAATAGTGAGATTTTAGAATATTCTGATGTTTTCCTTTGAACTATTTTTGAATAAAGGGAAAAGTAATAGCCTCAAATTTAATAAAACATGCAAAATATAGCTTTAAATTGGAGAAAATAATTGATGAAAATAACTAATAATGAAAGGAGAAACAAATTTAGCACTGGATAACGCTTAAAATATATTATGCTGATTCATTTTCAAAAGTTGCTACATTTACATAAATTATATCTAAAATTAGTTAATGTCCATGCTTCCATTTTCCAGAAATAAAGGTGGGCTCATGACACAGTATATCTGGGAATAGTCTCCCATTAATTCTTTGGTTTAAGTGGGTCATTGAGAGGATAATTATTCCTAAATGTTTTTATGCTTATGAATGAGGAAAAGCCATCTGCCCACATGCTTCAACCCTTAAACCTTAGGGGCACTTGTAGAGCACTATTGAAGCCAGGGCTAAGAATTACTGGGGAGAAGTTATTGTCAGCAAAATCCATAAGCTATAAGAGGGTGTGTGAATGTTACTGCAACCCAAAAGCCTAAGAGGAAAGTGGTAGCCAAAGTGTTCAGTGAAGGCCTCAAAGAGGCGTGGTTTAAATCGCACTTTGACAAATGAAGAACAAAAACAATGGAATGTTTTTAATGAAAGAAACTGCATGAGTCAGGAATGACCATAGTGCTATTTGTGATTCCATTACAAACTTAAGACAATAAAAACCCAGTGCTACTGAAAAGGAAGTTGGCTTATCTGATAATAGGGCTTAAGTTCTCAATAGGTTTGAAGCAGATTTAACCTTTTTAAACACCCAAAGAATATAAAATGCAAAAAATTACTATGTTATGGTTATATATATTTTTATTCCTAGTTCAGCCACATTTTCTTTTTCCCTTGCAGGCAACAAATATACCTTTGGAAACATCTTAGTTATATAATTACTAAAAAATGTTTACATATCAATGGAGCAGACAATCATCCTGTACCCGAAGGAAGAAAAGATGGGGCTGCAGACTGATCCTTCCCCATAACAGCCCCCAGGAATATTCTATACAGGATGAAAAGCCAGCTTAACTTTCTCAAAATTACTTATGCATCTCAATTTTTTCTCTACCACATAAATATGCTCTTTTCTACCTGGAGAGGAAGAGAGTTAAAAAAAAGTAGAAAGGACCAAGAGTACCATAGATAATGGAAAATTTAGGATCTCAGAAATAAGCCAGGGATAGCTTCTGTTCTTTGTTTGTAGGAACTAAAAGTTATGCTGGCATTGGGTGTAAAAGGGCACTAACAAAACTGTTTCATCTGAAGAGAATCATTATTCTCCTAAGCAGAAGGAGAGGACTCTCTCAATTTCGTTGTTTATTTATGGCTTGATCAGTAGAGATTGGCTCTCATATTTTGATCTGTGAAATTTAGTTTAAAAATAGAAAGCTTCCAGTTGTAGTTCCCTGGATTCTTTTTTTTTTTTTTTAAATATTTAATTATTTGAAAGTCAGAGTTACACAGAGAGAGGAGAGGCAGAGAGAGAGAGAGAGAGAGAGAGTGAGAGAGGTCTTCCATCTCCTGGTTCACTCCCCAGTTGGCCGCAACAGTAGAAGATGGCCCAAGTCCTTGGGCCCCTGCACCCACATGGGAGACCTGGAAGAAGCTCCTGGCTCCTGGCTTCAGATTGGAGCAGCTATGGCTATTGCAGCCATCTGGGAAGTGAACCAATGGATGCAAGATCTCTCTTTCTCTCTCTCTCTCTCTCTCTCTGCCTCTCCTCCTCTCTCTGTATAACTCTGACTTTCAAATAAATAAATAAATCTTAAAAAAATTATTCTATCAGATACTTGTCTTCAATGCAATTTTGCAGGATTCTTGGTTATATTTATCATCTCTTAAATAATACTACGCTGCTAATTTTAAAATGCATAGCTCCAAGGAAATGGCCATTGAAAAAAGAAAAACGGCTATATTAGCTTTAAAAGTATAACTAACTATAACTAAAAGTATACATCATAAGATATTTTACTTTTTATAGCATTAGATGAATTTTACAATATTTTACTTTGCTTTTAGTCACTAAAGCAAACATATTTTCAAAGGAATCAGTTTATATTGCACTGAAAACATGTTTAATTGACAAAATTTGAGTTAGTTTGAAATGTTCTAATCATTTCCACAGCATGAATTTTATCAACAGAGTCAACTCATTTAAACTTAGTTCAACCTGTCACTTTTTATTTTTTCACCTTGTTTAACCAGTGTTCACTAAATGCATAAGAGAGGAACTATTTCAATATAAAATATCATATAAAAATGAGAAAAAGACATTATATTGCCAAAATTAAATAAACAAGTATGCAACTATCTCAATAGAATGATCTTAATGTCTAAAAATGTTTTAAAATAAAATAATGAAGAATTAACCCTGGAATCATTTGAATTTGATTGATATAGTTTATATTTTTCATATTACCAGAATAATCAGACTTTAACAGCTTTGGGTTTATTTACAGAGATTAGTTAAAAGACTGCTACACAATGAAGTATATTAAATACTTCCTACTGAATGAGCTTATCAAGACACTTCTAGAGAAATAAAAACCTTGGTGTAGAATGGAAATGCACTATTTTCTTGACAGTCATAGGCTGAATAAAACAAATGGTTCAAAATGTGTCATCAGTTTAGATAAGATTCTAGTCTTGCGTCAATAAAATAACATTAGACATTTAAATAGGGTTCTGGTGGCATAGAGCCCAATCCCTCAATTGTAAAATGTATTTTTAATTCAGTGAAGGTTAGTTTTAAGAATTAATTGATCACCAGTTAAGGGAAGTAGTTAATATAACAGGGAATCATTTTCCCTCATTGTTTGAGTGAAACGCAAAGATTTCTCCTAGGCTTAGTTTATAATCTTATAATTTTGGATCCATCAAAAAATTCTTGATCTCTACAAGAAGTTCTTTGTACAGATGAAAACATTTTCATCTCAGTGTTCTTTGATCCTTTCTTTCCAGACATTACATTCAAAACTAATAATACCCTTTCCTCTAGCTAATGTAATTTTCCATGTCAGTTTCTTATCTCTGCAATTCCTGTTCTCCCAAGACTACGTGTTGCCCTCCAGCTTCAATATTGACATCTAAAGCTCTCTTCAAATTAATCCGCTGGCTGGCACAAGTTATACGCATGCATGCATTTTTTCCTTCCTCTGAGCTGCAAGTAAAATCCACACTACTTCCTAAGTATATTATTGATGAATCCTAGTTATTTTCAATTTACTATTAAAATCCCAACTATTACCTTTAACCACACATATATTTTTCAATTATGTACTCCTTCCTTTCATTCCTTATTAACAAATTTCTTTAAATGGTGCCAAACAGTCCTTAAAATATATTCCAAAAATTGGAATTCTTTTTAAAATTTTATTTAAGGTAAACAAATTTCATATATACAGATTTAGGAACATAGTGATACTTCCCATCCCACCCTCCCTCCCACCATGCTCCCATCATTCCTCCTTCTTCCTCTGATATTCCCTCTCAGTTTTTTTTTACAAAGGTCTACTTTCAGTTTACTTTATACTCACAAGATTAATCCTACACTAAGTACAGAATTCAACAAATAGCAAGAAGAAAAACAACAACACTGACAAGTGCCATAAACAATCATCGAATCTCAATACATCAATTTCACTCCTACACACTACATTTTTGGTACTCTACCAGTTACCACAGATCAGGGAAAACAGAGTATTTGTCTTTTGGCTTATTTCCCTAAGTATAATGGTTTCCAGTTGCTGAAAACTTGGAATTTTTAAGTGAGCATTACGCTGCCTGATGGTCATCACTGAAAAGAAAATTTAACAAAAAATGTGAAACACAGGTTTTATTCTTTTAAGTCTGGAAATTTACCAGCTATCAAGAACAAGTGATTGAAATTGGTTTCCTAGAGCAAAAGATCTTTGGAGCAATGAAAATGTGGTAATATTTAATAGACTCTTTAACATGATAAAGTCTCTAAAGTGCAGTTTACAATCAAAACAGTTGGTGGCACCTTTGAAGCAATTTTTTGTTTGTTTTTGACAGTGTCTGTGCTGCCTGCAAATTATTAGGCAATTACATCAATATACAAAGACTTCAGAATTGATTTAGACAAAATTATCTGATATTCAGATGACTCTAGTTTAATACAGCTTCTATTTTTTATATTCTGTAAAAGATAAAACAAAGCAAAACCAGTATAATAGCAATTGTACCCTAAATAATACTTAGTATCAAGAAATTTTTGCAAGCCTCTTAGCCAGATAAAAATTTTACTTCTCCTAAAGGCAATTCAAGAATCCCTCTGAAACAGCATTTCTTACCCAGATACAAGAGTAGACTGAGTAGAGCAGACACACACATGGGAATGGCTGAGGAGACCATTAGCAGTTTCTTAAAAACGTGCAATCCTCCTAGATCCTCTTACCCAGTAGGCTGTTACACAGCTTAAACTTCTTAACACAGAAAGTTTTTCTTTGGATTAAAATAGAACAAACTCAGTGTGATCCCTTCAAAGGGTAAATGTCCTTCAGAAGTGTCAGGCATTGAGCTTTATTCACTATTCTTTCTAAGACAGAAGGGGACTTAAATTCAGTTAAAATATGATCAATGATTATACAATTAAGCTTTTGTGTTCTATTCTATAGTTTTTATGGAGGCTGTTGAGAGATAATTAATTTCACTTCTTTCCTAATTGGGAAGCCAGTAACAGGTAGAGGCAAGGGTCATACATATGTGCAGATTCAATACATTAGGATTGAGGATGCAGGTTTAACCAGTAGCCAATTTTACTTCCAAATACTTAATTGTGGGCTTGTATCTATTCATTCTAAAATGCATGAATGTTGAAAACAGGAGTGGAAGGGAAGGTACTGTTCTTTTAGACAATGCAATGCTAAAGAGAAAGCCAGATACCAAAGTAGTAAGGATAGGTTTTATTCGGTGATACTATAGAAATAGTGATGAGAGTTAAGTTTGAACTGAATTCAGATTGGATGTGTGCAGGCATTTGGGCCTGTTAAATATAAAATGAGATAACAGAAAATAGGATACAATGACCCTATATTTCCTGATGTCTACATTTTCTTTTTTTAAAAGAATATTGGTGATGTGATGTGTTCCCTGTTTTTTAAAAAAAGATTTATTTATTTGAAAGGCAGATTGACAGAGACAGGCAGAGAGAGAGGGAAAGAGAGAGACAGGGAGTTATCCTGCCTGCTCTTTCACTCTCCAGATTTCCATGATAGATCCCAGGCTGTGCCAGGTCAAAGCCAGAAGCCAAGAGCTAGGAACTCCATCCATGTCTCCCATGTGGGTGGCAGAGACCCAGACACTTGGGCCATCTTTGGTTGCTTTCCCAGACACATTAGCAGGGAGTTGTATCAGAGGCTCTGATCCAGGACTCTAATGAGCTCTGCAATATACGATGCCATTGTTACAGTGGGTGGCTTAACCTGCTACCTGTGCCACAGTGCTGCCCGCCCTGAGCCCTGATGACTGCATTTCTTTTTTTCTTTTCTTTTTTTTTTTTTTTTTTGACAGGCAGAGTGGACAGTGAGAGAGAGAGACAGAGAGAAAGGTGTTCCTTTTCCGTTGGTTCACCCTCCAATGACCGCCACGGCTGGCGCACTGCAGCTGGCGCACCGCGCTGATCCGAAGGCAGGAGCCAGGTGCTTCTCCTGGTCTCCCACGTGGGTGCAGGGCCCCACTTGGGCCATCCTCCACTGCACTCCCTGGCCACAGCAGAGAGCTGGCCTGGAAGAGGGGCAACCGGGACAGAATGCGGCGCCCCGACCGGGACTAGAACCCGGTGTGCCGGCGCTGCAAGGCGGAGGATTAGCCTGTTGGCGCCGGCCAACTGCATATCTAAGAATGATTTTTCAGGTCCTTGGGAATGACTCCTGAGTTATAGAAGATACATATCTGAGGGGACTTTGAAACGATCATGAAAAATGGATTTTAAAAATATGTTTAGTTTTCTTCAAAAACATTTTGAGATATATACGTTTTTTCCATCTTCATTAGCTTTTTGAAGAATTCTCACATGCATGAAGGGATATTTCTCAAAGAATTAGAAACATATTCACAAATTATAAACCCTTTTGGAGGCCTGTGTTTTGCTGTAGCAGATAAAGCCTCCGCCTGCAATGCCTGCATCCCATATGAGTGCTGGCTTGTGTCCTGGCTTCCCTTCTGATCCAGTTCCCTGTTAATGCACCTGGGAAAAGCAGTGGAGGATGGCCCAAGCATTTGAACCCCTGCCACCCATGTGGGAGTCCTTGAAGAGGTTCCTGGCTCCTGACTTCAGCCTGGCCTAGCACTGACCATTGTGATCATCTGGGGAGTGAACCAGTGGATGGAAGCTCTCTCTCATTCTCTCTCTTTCTCTCTCCCTCTGCGCTCTCTCTTCCCCTTCTCTCTCTGTAACTCTGACTTCTAAAATAAGTAAATACATCTTTAAAAAAATTACAAACCCTTTTTCTCTCAGGTGTTGGCTGAAATGCAAAATAAATCGTTTTGACAGCCCTGGGCTTTCCCAGACAGGAATTCAAAAGGCACTGGGCTGTGCCAGGGACCCAGCCTTAAGCTACTTAGACACTATGTAAAAATGTGATTAAATCTCTTAATGCAGTGATTTGAAGTATTTGTGCCAGAAGTTTTTACAGTACTCAGCAGGCCATAAAGACAAAAGCTCAGGAGTGAAAATAGTGTATATCCTTTTCCTATGCAGGAACTCACCAATTCAGCCAGGACAGCAAATGCCTCTACTCTTTGGAGCCAAGCAGAGCTACCAACATGAGAGTTGGAATGGATTCTCCCATAGCAGTGGTTCTTAATCAGGAGTATTTTGCTTTCAAAGGAACAACTAACAATATCTGGAGACATTTTTGCTTGCCACATCTGAAGGAGAAAGACACCCTACCGGCTAGCATCTAGGAGGCAGAGACGGAAGATGCTGCCAACCATCCTATAATGCGCAACTCAGCCTCCACACAAATAATGCAGCTAAAAAAGACAAATGTTTCAACAGAAAAGTACTCTGCTTAGCCAAACTTCAGTCAAGACCCTAAACCATCTCGGAACCTGATCTCCCACTTATGACATCCAGTTTTAGCAAGCGAATGCTGCAAAGTCATTTCAACAAGAGCCCTTCATCTTTGGTAAGTGATCAGCCTGAAACTCTAACTGAATTTTTCACCCTTCACCACTGCCCAGGTGATGACAACTCCCCCTGTTCTGTCTTTAGTAAGAATCATGTTATATCAGTTAACCTCTTACTTATTCCTGAAGTTTTCTTTTAGTAATTTTCTTTCCACTGACTACCATCTGGCTTCTTTGCCATAAATTCTGGCTTTCTCATGCTTTATTAAGAGTCGACCCTGATCTATCTCCCATTTTACAAATCTCAGTACCATGGTCACTATGTGTATCATAGTGGTCCTAACTAAAATCTTCCTTACTATGTCTCCAGAAGTATTGCTGGATAATTTTGCTTAATAATAGAAGAGTTTTGTCAAATCAGATAAAAACTTTGATTTGATCAGTTTTAAATGGAAATTGAAAAGAACATGACTATTTTGTGATCCAGTATGAATTATATTCCAGGATATTATCTCAAGTAGACACCTGAACTAGAATTCAGAAGACAAGCACATCACTGTGTTCTTAAACCTGCATATTAGAAATACATGAAATTTTTAGACCTTAAATAAATTTTTTTTTAAAAAAAAGATGACAAGCACATGATAAAGTCTTCAAGCCAATCTTCCACTGAGGTGGTCCAGGCAACAAAAAAATAGGAAAATTAAGTCCATGAGGATGTCACAGTTTAACTGCAGACAGAAACATAAATAATTGGCTTAGTAAAGTATGACAAAACCTTTGATGTTAATATAGTAAAACAGAAAGAAACATAGAAAGAATAAGTGAACAATAGATGAAACAAAGGAATTCCCAAAGGAAAATATGTTTTAGATAGATCTTAAATAAAATATAATTTCAAAACAGTACAGAGGATAGCTAGAAGGCTAGAAAAGTACAAAGAAAGGACTTGTGTATTTGGGAATGGGATATGTTTCTATGATAGTAGTGAAACCTGACAGGATGATGAGAGAGAACATATGAAGATAGGGTAGACCCTTTGCATGCTTAGAAGTGGGGATGCTAAGAGAATAAGAAAATTAAAACCAGAGAAATAAATTATAAGTGCTAAACTGGCATAGTTAATGGAAAAGGAGAAGAGGAGGACAATGAAGTGTGATTCCCAATGCAAAATGATGGGTCTTGGGTCCCAGTTGGCTACATATCAAGAAATGGAAAAAGCCAAAAGTGTTCCTGGTGATTCTTATTGTGGTGAGTGAACATAAGTTTATTTAAGATTCAGAACTTAACCCTGCACCCCATGGGAGACCAGGAAAAGCACCTGGCTCCTGGCTCCTGCCATCGGATCAGCGCGGTGCGCCGGCCGCAGCGCACCGGCCGCAGCGCACCGGCCGCAGTGGGCATTGGAGGGTGAACCAACGGCAAAAAGGAAGACCTTTCTCTCTGTCTCTCTCTCTCACTGTCCACTCTGCCTGTCAAAAAAAAAAAATAAAAAAAAAAGATTCAGAACTTCAAGGAAGAGAAAGAAATTGAGAGGGAAACACAGAAAACAAGAAACACATATTCATCAGGAGATACCTACTCACAAACATGCGTGCACCAGTATTTCAATACACAGATCTGAATTCTAAGAGCACAAATGACTAAAAATATTTATTTATAATATGGCTGTATATCACTAACTTACTGAGAATTTTTCAGCCAAGAATTGTGACTATTGTTCAGAAGTCTACCAAATACAACCTAAAGGAAATCGTGTCTAATTAGAGGATAAGCCTAGTGTTGCAGAAGTCTGCGGTTACTACAATTCTTTTTCTCAGCTGGGTTGGTGTCTTGTGTTCACAAAAAATGAGGAGCTCAGACAAAGAAGAGAGTGTAAAGCAGAGGTAGATTATTGAAATAAAGCAGAGAATTAAAGCAAAAGTGAAAGAAATAAAAAGTTCCAACAATGCCAAGAAGGATATTTGAAGGGAAGAGCCATTCAGGGATGACTGTCTAAGAGCTTTTATAGGCTATAAAAGAGATAAGTTCTTATGGCTGGTCCAAAAGAGGAACAGTTTTGATTGGTTGTTATGCTTAAGACTCAACAAAGACTTACATAAAACTTTCCCCAAGATGCACAAAATTCTTATAACCTGGATCTGTTACAATAGCACAGACAAATCTTGATTACAAAGACTAGCACATGACATCAACATTTTTCACAGAATCCAATTGCTTGACTTTTCTCAGGTCTTCTGGGACTCATCTCCAAATGCCAGGGGAATAACCTCCTGGTCCCTGTCTACCTAACCTGGATCTGTCTATCAGATTCTCATTCTATAGAGGTAACCCTAACTGCACTTAGGGAAAAGGGGTGATGAAGAATAGTTATCATCATTCTGGCTATTTTGAACTGGAGAAGGTCAATGTTGGAGACAACAGTTTGGATTCCTCCTCTAGAAATCTGTCCAGGGGTCCCTGGTAGAAGACCTATATTCATTCTATCTTCAGGACCATCTGAAGTCTTATAGCCTCTAGAAGAGAAGAGACAAAGCATGTGTGAATGTAAGGAGACTTGCCATGGGCATGTCCCCCCAAACAAAGGGGACATTTGTAAACTCTCACTGTGCTGATACAGTCAACAGGGTAAAAATCAAGTAAAGTCTAGTCATGGCACCATACAGTTAGTGGAGGAAAGCAGGTAAACAATGAGATGAAAACAACTATCACCCTGAGAAGCAAGGGTGTCCCCCCAAATAGCTGCAGATTGATGTTGGAATTGGGGGAAGAAGGCTGGAGAGAAGTGCATGTAACAGATTTCCTTATCTTTTATAAAGAGAGGTTTGAGTTCTTTAGTGTCTTGTTAGGAGTATTCATGTTCCTTGGAGATGTTGAAGTTGTCTTCCAGGATCAAATATGAAGTTTGTTTAGTAACCCAGGCTTTCCCTCAGGAATAGTGGGTCCAGAATCCAATCCAGACAATTTTGCCACATTTGTAGTAGAAAGAATCACAGTAAGATGTCTTTTCCAAACCTCCTTTAAAGAGTTGGAAGGGTATTGACTGACACTGAGTCTCCTGGTGTATACTTAGGACTTCCCAATCACCTGGACTGTGACCCCAGATGATCATAAAGGGCCTGTTGGGATTTGCCAAATTCTGTGTTGGATGTGACTGTGTGTGAGGCCTGATTGTCCATTGGGAGATCATTAATAAGGAAAGGATGGCCATACAGCATTTCTAAAGGGCAAAAAATTAACTTTGAGGTGGTATTTCTGATATATACCAAGGCTATAGGCAGGAGAGGGATCCAGGGAAGGTGGGTTTTACTGAGATGTCTCTTGAGAATGCCATTAGCCTTTTCAACCTTCCTTAATGATTGGGGCCTCCAGGAACAATAGAGATGATATTGTACATCTAGTACCTTAGACAATCTCTGAGTGACACTCACATTGAAGGAGGGACCATTGTCACTTTATAGGCTTTTAGTAAAGCCTATAACAGAATGACTGTTTCACAGATCAACACCTTTACTATTTCCGTAGCCTTATCAGTCTACAAGGGAAGGCTTCTACCCAGTTAATGAAGGTGTCTACACATAACAAGCGGTGCTGAATATTTGTTGTTTTAGTCACTTGAGTAAAATCTAATTGCCAGTCCTGACCTGAGATAGCGTCCTTTAATTTAAGGGGTTGTTTATAAGACAATGTCACAGGCCCCCACAACCTGTTTTATAGTCCGCAGGTGATGCTTTCCCTTAAATAGCCTCTGATCCACCAGCTGAAAACTCTTATCCCACTACATGTAAAAAGCTTGATGGAGAATTTTTAGTGCCGTCCACCGGCAGGAGGAAGGCAGACATGTATTTCTTTCCTCAGACTGAAGCCATTCACTGGGCTGGAAACTAGAACCTCTAGAAAGTGCCCATTGATTCTCTGTGGAGAAGTATTGTAGCCTGATCTCTTGTAAGGAATTTTATCAAATCCAAGGATTCTCTAAAGTTTCAGGAGAGGGAATTTCTGGCTTCTGATTTGGCCACAAAAATATGCCAATCAGTTTCTCTTAGCTAGTTCATTGGTCACCTATTGGTGTCTCTTACAGTGTACAACTGCCACTTCCCAGAGAAGGAAAACCAAAGATAACAATTGATTCTTTTCTTAATGATATTTGATGGGGGACCCACTTGTTGTGAAGAAGTGCCTTTCTCTCCAAATAGCCACATGAGCAAGGTGAACTATGTGGACCTACTTAGAATCAATTTTAAGTATTTACACTTCTATCCTTGCTCAGTCCATTGGCTCTTGTCAGAACTAGCAACTCTGCCAATTGAGAACTCATGCCAGGGGGAAGATAAGAAACTGGGTCTTGGAAAACTAAATGATTTGCTAGAGCAAATAAAACTAAGTGGAAGAAACAGCTGGGATTTCAAACCAGGTTTTTGGGGCCAGTGCTGTGGCACAACAGGTTAATCCTCCACCTGTGGTGTTGGCATCACATATGGGCACTGGTTCTAGCCCTGGCTGCTCCTCTTCTGATGCAGCTCTTGGTTATGGCCTAGGAAAGCTGTAGAGGATGGCCAAGCCTTTGGGCCTCTGCATGCACATGGGAGCACATGGGAGACTTGGGAGAAGTTCCTGGCTCCTGGCTTCAGATTGGCCCAGCTCTGGCCATTGCAGACATTTGGCAAGTGAACCAGCAGATGGAAGACCTTTCTCTCTGTCTCCCTCTCATTGTCTGTAACTCTACCTCTCAAATAAATAAAATATTTTAAAAAAACAATTTTTAATGTCATGAAATCTACAATGCTACCTTATTTGCTAATTATATCCATTTAGAATGTTTGTGTTGAAATGAAACATGCGTTTTTATTTAGTTAGACTTACCAAAGCTTTCAACACAATTGACACTTCCTTTCTTAAAGTTCTTTCCTTCCTTGACTTCAATTAAGCTACATTTTCTTGGTTTCCCTCCTTTTTATTTGGCTACTTCCCTCTCTTTATCCAGGTTTTTTCCTTTCTGGGTACTAAAGATTGGAGTGTTACAGGGACTGTTGCATAATTATAAAAGTTCCTAGGCCTTTAGGTTGTCTATTATGACTTTTAACTCGCATTAGGTCTCCAGCTTTAAGGGATATGGTTTTTGATGGGAAGAACAGGGATCCTTATGATAAACCCATGATAGCTAGGCAGTTATTGCTCAGCCAAAATTTCCCTGGGCTGCCAAAATCCCTGGATTATTAACTATCTCAATTAAGGAAAGCATAGGATCTGAACAGGATCCATGAGAACGTAGGTTCCCATCTAGACTAAGGGACATCTCCCTAGAAGGGCTGCTGGGCTTTCCAGCAGGATCAGGTAGGCATGAGTAAAAACAAGTTATTCCAATTACAGCTTAGAGAATGGGCAACATATCTAAGTAAAGGCTTTACTGAGCCACCACTCATAGTCATACCAAGGGAAAAGAGAGGAGACCCAGATTTGAGAAAAGGTTGAAAAGGTGGCTCTACTTTCTAAGAGTAGCTCTACTCCCTTCCTTTCAATGGTTAGGACCAATGTTGACAGTCTGGGTGGTAGAAGCCTTTGGAAAAAACCCTGGGCCAGTTGAGTCCTGTTGGGTTACCCAAGGAAGGGGCCCCAACCCCATGGTTCTTGGTCTCTAGGGGAAGTCAACCCTCCAGTGATCCCCTCTTCAAATAGGACAGGACCAGGTGGTTTTCCTGGGTGAAAAGAATGTGAACATTCCCAGGGAACACTTGGGAGACTCCTGGGGATCCTAAGATTGGTATGGCTATAATGTTACTAGCAGGGCTGTGACTTTTTTCTTATTCCTTCTCTTATTATTTGGTCTCCTTTGGGTCCTGATTGTAAAAGATAGAAGTCTTGACCTTCAGGAACTTTGTACTCCCAGGTCCAGCGGCCAGTTTTTTTGGAGTCTTCTGATATCTGAAGCCAATGTAGAGATGAACTTATCCTACAAGATGGCCTGTCCTTCAGTTGAATTGGAAGATAGGAAAGTATGCTTGACTGATGGCTCTTTCAATGTCTCTAGGAAGGCAGAGTCTTCTCCTTAGGGCCCCATCTATCATGGGCAGCTTGGAGTAGCAGAAGGGTTCAGTCTTTACCTCATGGATGCAAGTAGGCTATCTTTGAGCTAATTGTTTGCTAAAGTGACAGTTTTAAGGAACTAAAACTGTGTTAGCATTTTTTTTTCTTTAAGGACTGACGATCCCTATTTAAAGAACCTGACCTGCTCGCTGAGTCTGCCAAACTGAGCAGGACAAAAATGCCATTAACCTTTTTATTTTTTATTTTTTTTCTACTCTTTAACCAGCCATTGCTGCACAGCCAGAATGATGCATGTATTCACCCATCTCATGTCTACGGGGCAGATCCCTCTCCCTGATGTGTGTGCTACACCCAGGGGTAGAGAGTCCCCATGCGTTTCTTGCTTCATCCCCTATGCAGATGGTGATATTTCTACTGGGGCTTTTAACATTTATTACCAGGGTGTGTTAGGTGGAGGAGGGTTGTGAGCAAGGATGGGAGAGTGGTAGGAGCAGGCAGCCAACTTCTTTCTCCAGTGCTGACCTGGCCACAGTCAAAACACTGGGCATGATAGAAAGAACATTTGTCTCCACTATATCACACAACCAATGTAACATGCAGGACAAGATCTGTCCAATATAAAGCCATGGGGGATGGGTCCATTCTGGAATCATGTCCCATTAACCATGGAGAACAAAACAGCAGATCTTTACATAGGCACAACATAAATTCGGAATCATTTTATAATCCATCAATGTATTTTACACCATCTACATTATTTCAGTTATTATCTTTCCCAATTGAAAGCCTTATCTTTTGAGAGTTCTAGGGATCCAACTGGAAACCTTAAAGTCAAAAGACTCAGTTTAGAGCTTTAAGCATAAGAATTGTAAGAGGTTTAAGACATTTGGTCAAAAAAAGTAGTAATTATACAATTAACCTGAGTATTTTAATCAAAGATCTTGGCCTGATCAATTAAGATAATTGGCTAGGGGTCAGCACTGTGGTGCAGAGGGTTAACGCCCTGGACTGAAGTGCTGGCATCCCATATGGGCACCAGTTGGAGACCTGGCTGCTCCACTTCTGATCCAGCATTCTGCTATGGCCTGGGATAGCAGTAGAAGATGGCCCAAGCCCTTGGGCCCCTGCACCCATATAGGAGACCCAGAGGAGGCTCCTGGCTCCTGGCTTCAGATCGGCGCAGCTCCGGCCGTTGTCGCCAATTGGGGAGTGAACTATCAGATGGAAAACCTCTCTCTCTCTCTCTCTCTCTCTTTCTCTCTCTCTCTCTGCCTCTCCTCTCTCTGTGTAACTCTGGCTTTCAAATAAATAAATAAATCTTAAAAAAAGATAATTGGCTAAAAAGCCCATGAGAGTTTCTCAGGCATGGAGAGCCAAGACACTGTGGCAAAAAAATGACCGAAATGAAAGATCTCTGTGAGTGAGACCCCAGAGGAAAGAACAGGCCATCAAAGAAGGAGGTACCTTTCTCTGAAGGGAGGGGAGAACTTCCACTTTGACTATGGCCTTGTCTAAATAAGATCAGAGTTAGCAAACTCAAAAGGCTTCCATAGCCTTGGCAGCTTATGACAAGAGCCTCGGGTGATTACTGATATCATAAATAAGAGTGCCAATTGTTAAATCAACAATGGGAGTCACTGTGCACTTACTCCCCATGTAGGATCTCTGTCCTTAATGTGTTGTACTATGTGAATAAATGGTAAAACTAGTATTCAAATAGTGCCCTATACTTTGTGTTTCTGTGTGGGTGCAATCTGTTGAAATCTTTACTTAGTATATACTAAGTTGATCCTTTGTATATAAATATAATTAAAAATGAATCTTAATGAAGAATGGCATGGGAGAGGGAGTAGGAAATGGGGTGGTTTGTGGGTGGGAGGGTGGTTATGGGGGGAAAAGCGCTATAATCCAGAAGTTGTACTTTTGTAATTTATACTTATTAAATAAAAGTTTTCTTAAAAAAGAATTAAGATAATTGCTCAATTAATAGTCAGATAAGCCTAAGCTCTCCCAAGCAACAGAGAATTAGATAATCCTGTCGTCAAGAGATGAAGAAAAAGTCATAAACAAAATGTAAACTAGAAAGAAGAGAGAAAAAAAATTATCAGGTTGAAAAGGGTTGATTAAGGCTTCTGTCCTGGTAACTTAGATGGAGAAACCTGCCCAGCCAGCCATAGGCAGAGGCATTCCCCACTCCCTTTCTGACATTTGAGACTGACTGAGGATGTGTAGGAAGGGGAGAAGGTGAGGAATACAGATATTAGTCTAATACCCTAACAGGCAGTCAGAGCCTACAGGCAACACTAGAGAGCCACAATTGTATGAGGAATATCTAAAGAACTTTTGTAACAATAATGTCTAGAAAAACAACTCAATTTTAAAAGTGGGTAATAGATTTGAACTCACGATTCATGCTCTAAGAATTTCCAAGCAAGACAGTCATGAAGAGTTGTTCCACCTCACTTATTATCAGGAAAGTACAAATTATAACCACTATGTACCCAATAGAATGTCTAAAATTAAAAGGATTTATAGTACCAAGCGTTTAAAAGTATTTGAGAAACTGGAACTCTCACACATTTCTTGTGGAACTGAACAGTGGAGACAGAGTACACTTGTAAAAACAATTTTGCAGTTTGAATTGAGCCAATTATTAATAGCTATGTATATACTCCAGAGAAATAAAAACACATATCCATACATTCCTATATACAAGTGCTCATAAAAACTACTGATAATAGTGGAAAACCTAGAATAATCAAATGTACATCACCTACTGAATAAATAAATTCAGGATATATCTATATCATAGAATAATACTGGTTGGCCGGCGCCGCAGCTCAATAGGCTAATCCTCCACCTAGCGGCGCCGGCACACCAGGTTCTAGTCCCAGTCGGGGCACCGGATTCTGTCCCGGTTGCCCCACTTCCAGTCCAGCTCTCTGCTGTGGCCTGGGAGTGCAGTGGAGGATGGCCCAGGTGCTTGGGCCCTGCATCTGCATGGGAGACCAGGAGAAGCACCTGGCTCCTGCCATTGGATCAGCGCGGCGCACCGGCCGCGACAGCCATTGGAGAGTGAACCAACGGCAAAACGAAGGCCTTTCTCTCTGTCTCTCTCTCTCTCTCACTGTCCACTCTGCCTGTCAAAAAAAAAAAAAAAAGAATATTACTGGTAGGAATAATTATATATGTAATAACATGCATACATATTTTAAGTATTATGGCAAGTGATGGCTGCTATAGACAAAAGACTATAATGTTTGATAATGTATGAAATCTCTAACAAGCAAAGCTTTGGTAATATAAAGTAGGCCAGTGTTTACTTAAGCCCTGGGTTGGGAGACAAGAATCTGTACAAAGGATTATAAAAGAACTTTTATGTAGTGAGGAAAATATTCTATATATTTACTGTGGTGGTAGTTGCATGACTGCTGTTAACCATCAAAACTCAAGAAGCAGTGTCCTTGAAATGAGTGAATTATTTTTTAACTTTTATTTAATAAATATAAATTTTCAAAGTACAGCTTATGGATTACAACAGCTTCCCCCCCCCCCCATAACTTCCCTTCCACCCACAACCATTCCATCTCCCGCTCCTGAAATAAGTGAATTTTATTTTCTATAAATTGTACCTTGTTAAGCTGGGCAAAAAGTAAAAAGGAAGGGAGGCAGCAGAGAAGGAGTATCTAACAAACGTGTGGATCCAGTCTAGAGAGCTTCAGGCCTTCCTCTGCATAAGATAAGTTACTTAAAGTACAAGAGGTGATAAAGATGGACAGACTCAGTTTACAAGCATATTTTAGAGGAACTATAGAAATGATGTACCCAATGGGAAAATAACTTTGTTTATCACGATCATTGTCTCTGTTCTCTTCTGCTGAATTTCTTATAAATATCAAAGCAAGAAATGGCTTCCAGGTTAATATTAAATCACGAGGATGTTTGTGAGATTCTTTTTTCTTAAGACTTCAGAATAATGGAAGACAATGCCAATTAGTCCTTTCAACAAGAGAGAAAAAAGGGCATGTAAGTTTCTTAATGCAAGAAGCCTCTTTGGGAAAGAATTGTCAGAATTGACGAGATCTCGAGGCCCAATCCTTTCCAAGGGGAGAAGGCAGGCTGAAAGTACATTTCAATTATAAACACAAGCCATGCCAAACTGAAAAATGAAGTCTGCTTAAAAGGCAGAGCACGGTGGTCTTTTTACTTTCTACTTGTTGAATATTATGGTTAGTGGTGCATTAAGCTTATAATTATGCAGTATTTTGAAATTACTGAAATTATGTTATTGCAAAAATTAAAGGCAAAGAAGAAAGATCCATAGAGAATAAACTGAAGTTCACTGGAGCAAAAAAAGGACCCTAACCAAGAACATTCCTTACCTAGCTAGATTTCAGAACTGATGGATAAAAAAGTGACCACTGTGTGCCCTCTATCACTTTCATTTTTGCATGAGAGTGCCTGATACAGTTTCTAGGTTACTATGTGGACATTTTATATTGAATGGGCTACTGGTGATGGTATGGGATCAGAAGTATAACTTGACTCTTTTGTCCTCTTGTCTCTTGGATTAAGAAGCCACACAGGAGAAACTACAGCCTCACCTATGAGGAATCTGACTTCTGGTTAAAACCTATATATGATTTTTCAGATTGACTACGTGCAGTTACAAAGATTTTGTTTGACAGGGGAAACTATGCCTTTCCCACAACAGTCCTGGTGCACCATTCATGAATTGCATTCTTTAGATAGATAATCAAGGACTAGGGACTCTCAGTCAGTCATGTTGTGTGTCTGGAATGTGGTTTTAAGACAAGCAGATTTGGTTTTCAACATGTCACTGAACAACTCAGAGTTTATACCTCCTTTACACAAAACAGTGGTGAGAAATACACAAGAAACATCAACTAGCCTGTGATGGCAGTCAGGCTACAAGAGGTATTTGCCTTTGTGTCTGTGGCAGCATCAGACACCCAGAGAGGCACCCACACATCTGCAAATTGCTACAGTTCGCCATGTCCTCACCACCCCAAGTTGCTCACATGAGCTTACAGATAAAAGTGGCCGGACCAAACAATTACATAACAGGGCTATGGCAGTTCCAGGTCTGCCGGGTACCATGACGCTGGTTATCACAGAGGCACAGAGATAAGAGGGCATAAAGGTGTGAGAACTTGATAAACTTTCTCACATTTACCCAACACACGCTGTTATGCATGTTTGTCTTCTGAGCTTGGTCATCTGAGACCTTAGGCTATGGTCTTCTTCAAGCACCTCTTCTAGAACAACTTTATTGGAGGAAGGAACATCAGAGAACTCTGAAGACACTTTTGTTCAGCTCAAACCAGTACTCAGAACTTCCAATCCTATCCCTTCCCTGTACTCATGGGCCCTAGAATCCTTTTGTTCAGGACACTCTAGACAGTGAGATGACTTGACTTTGAGTTGATTCACCTGCTCCTCAATCAGTGCATCATTCTTTGGGGTAAAACTGGGACAGGAGGAGTCTGTACTTTATTTTGCATTGTTATGTTCAGTTTTGGCATTTTGCTTTAATCAACTACTTCAATACCTGGCAGTTCATGTGTCTCTCTCTATTTCAGCTGAACTCTCCTTTTTTTTTTTTTTTTTTTTTTTTTTTTTTTACAGGCAGAGTGGACAGTGAGAGAGAGAGACAGAGAGAAAGGTCTTCCTTTGCCGTTGGTTCACCCTCCAATGGTCACTGCGGCTGGCACACTGCGACCGGCGCACTGCGACCGGCGCACCGCGCGGATCAGAAGCCAGGAGCCAACTGCTTCTCCTAGTCTCCCATGGGGGTGCAGGGCCCAAGTACTTGGGTCATCCTCCACTGCACTCCCAGGCCACAGCAGAGAGCTGGACTGGAACAACTTATATCCAGACTTGGCTAAATTCATTCATCTCTGGACTTTAGACCTGATACCTTAACAAAAGGAGAATTGTGAGGGGAGAGTTGGATGTCTTGCATGTGGGAAGGATAAGGAAAGATTGCAAAGACAGGAACATAATGTGTTACATCCTGGAATCTTTGCCTCATTTCAATGTGACCTTGCCACTCCTCCTACCAATGTTTGTTTATGTTATTTCTACCCGGGAAATCTGATCTACGTTGTGTCTTGTTTTGAGCGATAGAATGCACCAGAAGGTGGACTTCTTAGCCCAGATCCCAAAAGATCTTACAGTTGGCTTTACAGGTAAAGATTGAGAAGGGGGAAAGCCTGAGAGTTGGAGAAAGCAGCAGGAGGAAGGGAAAAGAGAGTCACCAGTTATAACAAATGTGATGTTTTAGTTCATGTGAATGAGGAAGTTGCTGGACTAATGCTGGCTAATCAGAGTTAAGCCTTTCAAGATATAGGATGCTAGTGGCCACAGTTTATGGCCTAGAAATTCAAAGAAGATAAACAGGAGGAGCCAGATGGTAGGGCAAGGACCAATGCAGAAATATGTTCAAAAAATCAAACTCAAGCTTAATTATCAGAGCTGACTCTCAAAGGCAGTTTGGTCATGTCCTTTGTGAGTGATTATGGGCCAGGGGTTTAGCAGACAGTAAGCTGAGGCTAATGGCCCTAAAAGTTAACAGAGTGATGCAGTTGATATGGTACTGTTCACTCCAGCAGTAGCAAAATTGCTTTTCTATGGAACACATTGTACTGTTAACATTCAAAAGTGACTTTATCCTTTAACTCAGCTACTCAGGAGTAAAGTCATAGTCTTGTGCTTTCTAAGAATTTAAATTTACATAGAGTTAATCTTTCCACTATAAAATATAAAGGAACCAGATCTTCAATTACAAAGAGAAATCCAAGAATCCAGAGGGTAGTCATAAATATGAAAATTTAGTGACTTGATTCATAAATATATTGAGTTGTTTACATTATAATGATCTCTAACAATATTTCTTAATAATGAGAATATATTACATATAATATATATTGTACATATGTCTCTAGATTTTAACTAACTTAAAATACATTAATGAAAACATTAGCATATTAATGAACATATATCACATTTAATAATTCATATTTTAATTAACTAATTTGAGATTATTATATATCTATATTATAATAATCCCAAATTATGTTAACGTGTTGGAAATTTTTGAGAGAATGACAGACTATAAACACATAAGTACATAAATAGATATAAATATATATGTATATATACATACGTATCAGAGAAATGTATTCACCTTTTAATTCATTAGGGAAAATTAGTGATTTTGATCTTAGGGATTATTAAAGAAGCTACAGATAAGTAAAGAAATAGATACATTTATAGATGGTATGACTGAAAGATACATAGACACATGGATTTATGCACATATATTTAATATGCATTATTTGATTTTTAAGCATTCTTGATATTAATGCAGAAAGTGCATGAGAATGATGACAGAGAAAGACCTGAATTTTTCCCAGAGTGAATTCAGCATCCCTAGTGATCTGGCTGCTCCAGATAGTAGAGAGCCGTGAACTATCACTTTTTGTTTCTAGTCATTCAAAGCATCAGGCAGCTACAGGGCTGCCCAGTATGTTTTCCTCACCCAATTCTTAATAGTTGTCAAAAGGAGCATGATTCTGAAAGAGAAAAACATTTGAACGCAAACCTCTGCCACTGAGATTTACTGTGTGCCTGAAACATCAAACTGCTTTTCATGTTATTTGCTAGGACCAAATGGTCCTAAAAAAATGGGCAAAGTGAAACTGTGTATTCTTAGAATCATATGAATATGAAAGACACAAAGAATAAAGTCGTCCTTACCCAAGAGAAATAAGACACTGAAGAATGAGAAATGGCACCCCCTCAACATATAGGGAAGGAGCAATAATATGTCATGTCTAGAGTCTTTTAAGAGAGAACAGGCTGAAAAGCAGTGTATTCCAGGGAGCAGTAGACTTTAATGAAATGGCACTGTGTTGCTGTTGTTATTATTTTATTTTAGTAGCTGAAAAAATGTCTCAGAACTACATGTGCTTTTTTGACTATTACAGACCAGGGGCATTTATATCAGAAAACACATTGTGTTGAAAATCTGCACAGAAGATCAGGGGAAAAACAACTCCCTTTTGTAGCTACAAGGTGGAAGAGGGTTGTAGTATAAGAACTTTTCTAGAAATGCTCATTTGAGCTATTCTAACTACCAAAGCATCTTACGGTTAAGCCCTACTTACAGGTAGCAGCATAGATACCATAGCCCATAAAAAATGGTGGGGAAATTCTGTTGTTACAAAACTGTATCACCTAGCACTTCATTTACTTCTCTGTATTTCCTAATAAACACTTTGAAAGCAGTGAGCCTAATTCAAGTGTCTTTATATCCTGAATACCCAAGACAGTGTTTGGCCACAGATGGAAAATACCCAATAAAATTTTAATCAAATAATCAGTTAATTCTCTGGTTTTCCATTGCATATGGACTGATGATTATTGGAAAGGTGTAACTCAGCAACTGATTTTGTTGCTTTTAGTGGAGCTTGAAAAAGCTTTTGCAATCACGGTGATTGAAACTAATGGCTCTGTAATGTGATTACACATTACATTTACCTGGGTACCCTTTCTCCTTCATCAGCATCAATACTAGTATAATTTAAATCAGCTAGTCTAGACAGAATATTGTTCTTGCAGCCACAGTAATGGACAAAATAGGTTTTAATGAAGATATGGCGCCTCGTGCAAAAGGGAGTTCAAAGTCTTTTAAATTGGCAGACCAGGTAACTCATTTGAAAGGAGGGATCCTATTAACTCTTCTCATCATGCCTAACACAGTGCTTGGCAAAGAGTAGGTACTCAGTGTATCATATTTAATACCACATGGAAAACTTTTTCTCCCAAGGAAACATGAACATACCTGAGAATGAATTTGAAAGTGTTAGACAATAGAAAGCTAGTCTAAACTGCTTACAGCAATAATGAATTTACTAAGTAGGTTATTGACTGTTAGTATGCCACATATCTTATGCTTTTTTTAAAAAAATTAATTTATTTGAAAGGTTGACTAACAGAGAAACAGAGGGAGAAACAGAGAGAGAGAACTTCTATCTGTTGTTTCACTACCTAAATGGCTACAACAGCCAAAGCTGGTCCAGAGTGGAGCCAGGAGCTCCATCTAGGTCACTAATCTGGCAGCAGAGGCACAAACACTTGTAGCATCTTCCACTGCTTTCCCAGGTGCATTACTGAGGAACTAGATAAGAAGTGGAGCAGCTGGAACTTGAATTGGCACCACAATGCCAACCCATTTCTATATTTTTGTATGTCTAGTATGTAGCATAGTTCCTGGCACATTGGAGCTACTCAGATATAAAGGAAATAAATAAATGAATCTAGATAGAATGAAGGAATAATATGGTAATCTCTTCTTTCATAATGTCAAGGAAGTGATATGTGTGTGAACAAAGAAAACAGCATACATTTTCAATTTCTCTGCCAAAGTTACATTTTATTCTTCTAAACTCCTTTTTTCTTTGAGATAACCCAATGTCAATCACTTATTTAGAATGAAAGTTTTTTTTATGTAATCCAACAAAAATGTTTAATTGCACAGGTATTTTGACCTAAAAATTTTGAAAGATTATATTTTTTCCAGGATTTCTGCTTTGATGGTTGTAATATGCCACCAGCTTTGAAAGTCAATAGGGCCAGCTGTAATGGAATAAATTCAATCAGCCCTAAGAAAGAGAAATATGGAACTTTTCCTACTATTTCTTACTTTTCACTTTGAGACTTCATGCTTAGAAGTGTGCCATCTGCTGAAAAAGGTAGGTTTGTTCCATTTCAAAGCAATGACCTAAAGAACTAAAAGTGATTTGATCAATGTTACTATTGAAAATGACTTAAGGGAAGGAATTTGAACTGATTTCCAGCACTGTGTCACTCTACTGTGCCTTGCTCAGTGTCCACATTCAAAAACCAATAAAGTACTTACATGAGTTTGAGAAGTAACAGAGCTTCTCCAAGAACCAAGATTCAGGTCACAAGTTCAATATCCTCTCAAAAGATTTTTCAGTTAAAAAAAAATGGTACCAAGCAGTCCTACATGTTCAGCTGCAGAAATCAATCATTACCACTGTTTCCATGTAATGGCACATGATAGGATGGGGGTCATGCTCCTGTATGATTGCTCACAACTGTGGTCCACACAACTTGGATAATAGAAACTCAACAGGGTTTAACTCAGAAGAATGAATTATTTTTGTAGTCAAAAGGAATATCTGTCAGAGCAAGCCCTTTTTTCTCAGTTCATTATCCTGGGTAACCTCTGACCAATGGAAATGTGGGTCCCTTGGGGAGCTGAGAAGATGAAACTCATCTCACCTGATGTTTAATGCTTGTTTCTGAGGACAGTCAAAGGATGTGAGTTTGGACATGTATTGAGCTGGCAGTTTCCCTTACAGGTTGAATGTATTTATAAAGTTGAGGTCAGCAGCAGCAAAAGCAATCCTCATATGAAGTTTATTTTTGATATCCCAAAGGTATCTGTTGGAAGGAAACAAGTATTTCCAAACAAAATTCTGATCTTTCTAGTTATATATGTAACCAAGTTTCTAATCTTGTAATCCTATGAGTTTTTCTCCTGGACTATTATGTTATTAGTGCCATCAAAATGTTTGTTCTACATGTTTTTCACTTTAAGTGTGTTTTCATTTCAAAATTGAGTTATCAAAGTAATTCATACACAAAGCAATTTGGGGGGTATTTTTAAAATTTATTTATTTATTTGAAAGGCAGAGTTACAGAAAGGGAGAAAGGGAGAGACAGAGTGAGAGATCTTTTATCCGCAGATTCACTCCTCTAATGGCCACAGTGGCTGAAGTCACTGACGCCAGGGGCTTCTTTCAGGTCCCCTGTGGGTAAAGGGGTCCAAGGGCTTGGGTCACCTTCCATTGATTTCCCAGGCCCAGAGACAGCAGGGAGATGGATTGGCAGTGGAGTGGCTGGGACACAAACTGGTGCCCATATGGGATGCTGCCACTGCAGGCCATGGCTTAATCCCCTGTGCCACTGGCCCCTCTTTTTGGTTTTTATTTCAGACAAATATAAAGGAAATTAAAAAATTGTGGAAAAGGTTATTAAAACATAATTTTATTTTGGTGCAAAAAAATTGAAATCCTGGTGTTAGGGTTGTGATTCAGTGAGCTAAGCCACTGCCTGAAATGCTAGCAATCCCATATAAGCACTGATTTAAGTCCCAGATGCTATACTTCTGATCCAGCTTCCTGTTTAATGCGCCTGGGAAAACAACAGACTATGACCTGAGTGCATGTGCCCCTGCCACCCGCATGAGACTCCCTGAAGGAATTCCAGGCTCCTGACTTTGTCCTGGACCAGTCCTGAATGGTGTGGCCATTTGGGTAGTGAACTAGCAGACAGAAAATCTCCCTTCCCCTGTATCCTCTCTCTGTAATTTTTCCCTTAGAAAAATCTCTTTAAAATATCAAATTTCATACATACCAGGGGTCTTGAAAAAGTTAATGAAAATGAATATTATGAAAAAATTATGCATGAATTTCATAAAATCTTATCTTATAGCCCAGTTTTCCCAGAAACTCTTTGAAGTATCTTCATACTGCTAAGAGAAAGCAAAAAAACCTGTCGCTACTATACTACTTCTCCTTTCACCTTGCCTTAAAATCAATCCTCTTCCCACAAATCTTGTACTTTGAGATATTTCAGCTGTTTCTTCTGTATTTTTACAACCATCAGACATTCAGTAATTTCTACCAATGATGCCAATATCCAGCAAAGACAATACTTAGTCTCCACTTTGGACATAAAGTATTCTAACTAGACACACAGGCTATGATGATCATTTTGGGCTTCAGTAAGTGTTACTAGACATTTCATGCAAGCAAAGCACCTTTATAGTCTCTTGTCCTCTACAGTCTGTGCTAAAGTTCAACTTAGTTAAGATTTATTTTCTACTGTCTGATTGCCATAGAGAGAGTTCACCTCTTGCCAAGCACCACAGTAATGGCTATAGCCAGGTTTCATATCAATTCACTTTGCTTTAATGTTCAGGCGGTGAATCAGGGCTGGGGGCCATTGTGCTAAAAACACATACAGCTACAAACATAAGGCTTGGAAGCTGACTTTATGAACACTCAAGTGGTAATAGATTGTTCTTTCCAAACAAGAGAGGAAAAACAGAACAGCGAGAGAAGCCAAGATTCTGCCATGTCATTGCACTGTTGGATCTTAAGCCATGATCATACCTGGGACGGGCTGATGCTTACCTAGTCATGCAGCATGAAAGCTCCTAAGCCTAGATCCTTCTCCTCAAATCTGACATCCAGCAGTGTTGAATATATTTGAGCTTCTCAAGGTGATAATAGATAAGAGAATTGCCTCATATCCCAATAGCTACCATCTACAGAAGTTCACCCCAAAAATGCTGACTTGGAGGACCTGGTGTGTATGTTGTCAGACAATTGAAACTAATTGTTCTTCATATACATATAGAAGTGCCACCTACTATTCTAACTGCCTCAGTAGGTTTTTAGCTCTTTCACTCTTCCTATATTGCAGCCATCCTTAAACCTTGAGAATTAGGAATGAGAACACTGTCATTGTTCTATGCATAAAATCTACCTGTTTTCTTAATTTGTCTTTGAACCTAATTCATTCTTTGTCTTTTCCTCTATGCCATAATGTGATGATAATGTTGATGATGATGATAATAACGATGAGTCAAGCAAATGTCTCACTCTTTGCCTTCAATAATAGAATACAGTGAAGATAGTTTGATAATTATATCATGAGCTGCTGCTCCTCCGCACGCGGAGGAGCCGCACCGGACCGGGCGCTTGTTGTTCCCCTTTTTTACAAGTCCTTTCTATAGTAAAGTAAGAATAAGTAAACAGCAAACTCCCAAAGCAAGAATGAGTAGAGAGAAATGAGAAAGAACGAAGTAACGAACTTCCCCGCGAACTCTCCAACGCACTCTCCAACCAACCCACACCACCATGCCGTCTCTCTCCTCCTATATAGTCCTCTCCACCAATCCCAACTCGGCTGCCCACACGCCGAGCACGCCGCTCTCCTCCAATCAGGAGCAGCTCCTGCAGCTTGTCAAGTTGGTGAGAGGCAGCTGGGTAGAAGCTGTTTACTTCTCTCCCAGCGCCATATTGTGGGAGAGCAGATGCATAGAATAAATCTTAATTCCAGTAACAGTATAGTCCGAATTGCTCCCCACAGATCCCCCTTTCTTTTTATTTTTTGGCGTTGATACGCGCCTGTGTAAAGTTCAGTGTGATCTTCATGCTATTGACTCTTGTTTGTCGTGCTACTTCAGAGTTTGTTGAAAAATGTCCCGTATTCCAAAGATCCCAGGGATTGGTTATTCATTGTTTTCTTCCTCAAATGGAGTTTTCTTCTTCTAGATCTTCTGCTGGCAGGTTTATCAACCGAATTCTTCTCTCAGGGGTCCATATTGGTTGTGCCGCACCCTGTGGAAAAAAACAAACGGCGCCTTGTACTCTTCTGAGTAAGGGGAACGGGCCTTTCCATTGGTTGTCCTGTAAATCCTTCCACATTACCCACTGTATTGATTCCTTATCAACTGATTGAGTATGCATTTCTGCAGGTGTTTTACCGTTCTTTTTCTTGTTCAAAAAATTAATTGTATAAAGAGCTAGGGCCAAGACATCCTTGTTGGATGTGGCCATTTCCCCTATTCCCCCTTTTTGTTTAATTATTAAATTTTTTAAATATAAGTGAGCGCGTTCTACCACAGCTTGCCCTTGTGGATTGTATGGAATACCGGTAATATGGGAGATTCCGAATTCTTTCAAAAATGCAGCAAAACGCTTTGATGTATATGCTGGGCCGTTATCCGTTTTGATCACATGAGGAACTCCCCAGGCTGCAAAAGCCTGCAAGCAGTGTTGGATTACTTGTTGTACTCCTTCTTTATTCATGGCTGTGGCCATAATTACACCTGAGTATGTATCTACAGTGACGTGAACACAGCTTTGTCGCCCAAAAGAGGGGATATGTGTAACGTCCATCTGCCAGATATGTCCTGGTTTAAGGCCACGGGGATTGGCTCCCGCAGGAATCTTTGGAACTATGGTAACAACGCACTTTTCACAGGATCTAATGATATCTTCTGCTTGCTTGCGGGGAATATTAAATTTAAAACTTAAAGTGTGGGTGTTAACATGCCATTTAGAGTGATATTCTTTAGCTTGTTCCAAAGCGGTGCATGCAAGCAAGAATCTTGAATAGTGATCTGCCATCATGTTTCCTCGAGTAAGTGGGCCAGGTAAATTAGAATGAGCTCTTATGTGGCCTATGTAAATAGCATGCTCTCTTTGATTTAATAACCCCTGAATTTCACTTAGATAAGAATAGACTGAGGAGGATTTAAGAATAAGGCACTGTGTAGCGAGCATCTGAACTGCATTCACCACATATGCACTATCAGACAAAATATTCATGGGTGCACTCTCTCTGCGTAATACTGTTGCGATAATAGCTAATTCTGCATGTTGTGGAGAAGGGGATGCTGTTAAAACGAAATATCGTTGATTGTTAAATATAGCTGCTCCTGTTCCGCCTTTAGCTCCATCCGTAAATACGGTAACTGCTCCTTGAATTGGATCCCTTCGCACCTTCTGCACCCGTTTGATTGAAACCTGTGTGCAGAAGTTAACAAATGGATGGCGAGGGTAGTGATTGTCAATCTCTATTTGTAGAATGAGAACTATGTATGCCCATTGCCAGCATTCCCTTGTAAAGGCTTCTACTGCCTCTTGAGCAAAGGGAACTACACATCGCTTTGGAGTCTTCCCTGCCATTTCTGTCGCCTTTTTTATTGCTGTTAATATTAAATCGGCCACCGCAATGCCTTGGGTGTATAGTACACGCGGTGCATGTGAATGTGGGTATACAAACAACAAGGGTCCTCCTTGCCAAATGACTGTGAAGGGATACAGCTGTTCCATAAAAATTAATATTTCTAGGGCTTGTTGTGGATCACATCTTTCCATCTGCATTGCTTTAATTTGTTTTTCAATTTTCTGTAACGCCAAGCGGGCTTCTATTGTCAATCTACGAGGGGAATCAAGCTGGGCATCTCCTTCTAAAATATTGAATAATGGCATCATATCTTCGGTAGTTAATTTACAATAGGGCCTCAACCAATTTAAATTGCCACATAATTTTTGGAAGTCATTAAGGGTCTGTAACCCATCTATTGCAATTTCAAATTCTAATGGGGTTACCTTTTCAGAAGTTACTTTAAGTCCTAAGTACTGTACTACTTCCCCTTTTTGTATCTTCTCTGGCGCTACTTGTAACCCAACTTTTTCCAAATATAATAGCAGCAGCTTATATGCTTCCATTAGGTGACTTTCACTTTCAGCCGTTATTAACAAGTCATCCATGTAGTGTAAAATTTGTACTTTTGGGCACTGTTGTCGAACCGGCTCTACTGCCTGGTCAACATATAGCTGGCATATGGCAGGACTGTTAGTCATTCCTTGGGGAAGCACCTTCCATTCATATCTTTTGTCGGGACCTTGATGATTAATGGAAGGTACGGTGAAAGCAAACCTCTGAGTGTCTTGTTCATGTAGAGGTATGCTAAAAAAGCAGTCCTTCAGATCGAGTACTATTAGTGGCCAATGCTTTGGGATCATAGTAGGAACCGGGAGTCCGGGTTGCAATGCCCCCATGGGTTGCATCTGCTGATTAACAGCCCGTAAATCATGCAACAACCGGTATTTCCCTGATTTTTTCTTTATCACGAATATTGGCGTATTCCATGGGGAGGTTGATGGTTGCAAATGGCCTGCCTCTAATTGTTGTGATACTATATCATTTACCGCAGCCAACTTTTCCTGGGTAAGGGGCCACTGTGGTATCCACTTTGGCTTGTTGTCCAGCCATGACAATGGCAGCGGCTGCATCTCAGTGGCCCCCACGAAAAACCCGTGTCCTGTCTTTTAAAATCGCCTATGGGCTGGGCTAGGTCCCTTCTGCCTTCTCTGGAGCCTAATCCTCTCTCCTGATATCCCTTTTTATACATAATACGCCGTCCTGTAGAACTCTCCAATTGATCCTCATTTGTTAACGTCAGTCCCAATTGTTCTAAAATGTCTCTTCCCCATAATGTGATGGGGAGTGCACTAACATAAGGTTGCACATTTCCCTTGTTCCCTTCTTGATCCTGCCAATGAAGCACCTGAGCACTCCTTGATGGTGTCATGGCCGCACCTAGGCCTACTAAAGTATTATCTCCTGGCTGAAGGGGCCATGACTTCGGCCAATCATTTTCCGAAATTATACTTACATCCGCACCTGTGTCTAGCAGGCCCTGAATTGACTTTCCTCTAATGGTTAAGGTCCACAGAGGTCGATCTGCTAGAGATAGGGACAAGGCTGCAAATTTCTCCCCTTGGGGTCCATTAACATCCTGCGCTCCAATCATGATCAGTATTTGAGCCACAGGTTCTTCTGGTTTGATTTGAATAATACCCTTTGTAGATTGTATTAGCACTTTTAGCTTATCAAAAGGTAATTGAATGACTCCGGTGATGACCATTAGGCCTCTCAAAGCATTTGTTTCTTTTCCTACGATTATTCCAAGTCCGTTATGCTCCGCTGAAATTGTTTCTGCCCTCACCTCTATGGCTTGTGGCCCCATTTGAGGTGTCAGTACCGAATATTCGGTGGCTCGTAACTCTGCGCGGTAAATATTTGGTTTTGGGACCGTGGCACCCACCGATTGTTTTGGCCCCGGGGTGCAGGGGCCCACATTCCGTTTTTTTGCTGTTGACCATATACACCTGATCTTCTTATGGGGCCCGGCTCATTTGGCATCCTCTGGGGATTGCCTGCGCTGTTTATTTTAAAGTAACATTCACTGACCCAATGATTTCCTCTTCTACAGCGTGGGCAGAGGCCTGGTCTTCTCGAGTTCTCTACGCCCTGCCGATCTCGGGCTGGAAATCTGGCCCTACATTCCCTCATTAGATGCCCTTCTCGACCACATCTAAAGCATATACGTCCCCTCATGTTCTGTCTAAATTGTCGGGTTACTGCTACTGCAGCATGTGATCCAGAAACTACATCATCCATGACATCCCTACAGATTTTCAAAAAGGTAGGGATGTCCTTATGCTGCCATGGTCTAAGAGCTTCCCGACATGTTTTATTGGCCTGTTCATATGCCAATCTTTTGACTAAGGGCATTGCTTCTTCCACGGTTTCGAAAATGTTTCCTGCTGCTTCCATTAATCGGTTCACGAAATCAGCGTAAGGTTCGGTAGGGCCCTGTACTATCTTAGTTAGGCTGTGTCTTACTTCTCCTTTTCTGGGTATCACCTTCCAGGCTCTTCTTGCTATCTCTCTCACCTGTAAGAGGACAGCTGTTGGTAATCGGGCCTGCTCATCGGGACAGGCAAATCGCCCTTCTCCATTTAACATTTCCTCATCCCATGCTTGATTCCCTGTTTGATAGTTCTGCTTTGAATATTCTCGCGCAAATTCTTTATAGGCAGCTAGCCACAAGAGGAAGTCACCCCCGCCTAATACCGCCTTTACTAAGTTTCTCCAATCCTCAGGTATTAGGCCTTGCTGCCCGATGTTATCAAGGATTGCCTGAGTGTAACTTGCATGGGGCCCATACAATTGTACTGATTGCTGCAACTCTTTAAGTAATTTATGGTCAAGAGGCGTCCATCCCCTGTTTCCCTGTGGATCCTGAATTACAGGAAACACCTGGCCTGGTTCCTGGTACTGCTCCCAAGCAGGTTTTCTATAAACAGCTCCCCTTTGCTTGTTTTCGGTTCTTGGCCTTTCTAGCTCCTCCTGCATACCTACTCCCTCCATCACTCCTTCTTCCTCCCACTCTTCTTCAATCTCATGGGGAAAAAAGGGGCTTTTCTTTACAGGAGGAAACTTTGGTAGTACCAATGGGCGATACCGGGGTGGTGATTCATCCTTTATGGTTGAATTTGCCAGCCTTGTATGGCCAGGCATCTCTCTCGGGGGCGAGGTTCCCTCCTCAGCTTCCTTCTCCCCCCCATAAGCTTCCTGGCTCTCTAAATCCTTCTTTGATTTTCTTCTCACTTGTTCGTTACAATGGTTGCTCGCCTGGCTGCCCTGCCATAATTCTTCCTGCATTTCACTCCCCTCATTAAGCAACAACTCGATCCCTTCCGTGGGGTTCTGAAGCACCTGATCAACGAGTTGCCACAGCTTCAGCACTTCTATCGGTTCCCCAGCCTCGCGCATTTTCCGTCCCACCTGCCTCCACTGCTGTGGAAACCAGGGGGACGTCTCTACGATTGCTCTTACGAATGCATGAATTTTCCTCCCCCCTCGTTTCCCTTGCTTAGAGGAAAAGCTGCGACGAGGTGGGGAGTAGGAAGAGAGAGAGAGAGAAACCATATTTAGCCCATAGATGATCTTTAGGGAGAAACAGAGGATGGTGCCCAGGAGGAGGAAGAGGTAGCCAGTGGGCAAAGAGTAGCCAAAGAACTCCATTGTCTGTACCGTCTGTGACATGTTGGAGCAGTGAGCGTAATGGAAGACTGAGTCTCCCAGACGTTCCCAGTTAATACCTCCTTCCTAGCTTCTAATTTTCTTCCCCCGCGGCTTTTTTCCTAGGTTCTGACTAGCTTTTCACCGGCACTCTTTCCGTCCGGCCTTCCCCTAGGCTCTTTGCTAGTCTCTCTCTCCAGTAATTTCCCACTTCTTCCCGGTCTTTCCCTCCTAGGTTTCCTATCCGAGTCACGGCACCACTTGCTGCTCCTCCGCACGCGGAGGAGCCGCACCGGACCGGGCGCTTGTTGTTCCCCTTTTTTACAAGTCCTTTCTATAGTAAAGTAAGAATAAGTAAACAGCAAACTCCCAAAGCAAGAATGAGTAGAGAGAAATGAGAAAGAACGAAGTAACGAACTTCCCCGCGAACTCTCCAACGCACTCTCCAACCAACCCACACCACCATGCCGTCTCTCTCCTCCTATATAGTCCTCTCCACCAATCCCAACTCGGCTGCCCACACGCCGAGCACGCCGCTCTCCTCCAATCAGGAGCAGCTCCTGCAGCTTGTCAAGTTGGTGAGAGGCAGCTGGGTAGAAGCTGTTTACTTCTCTCCCAGCGCCATATTGTGGGAGAGCAGATGCATAGAATAAATCTTAATTCCAGTAACAGTATAGTCCGAATTGCTCCCCACAATGAGCCTGAAGAATTTTAAAGATAAGGAACTTCTTGTGCAACTTTTGGTGATGTTTAAAGGAAAATAATTCATAGCCGTATCTGTTTAGTCTTCCAAATTGTTCATGTAGATGACAATGAAGCTCCAGTTACTTTGAGATATTGTCGTCAACAACTAGATTGGTTGTATTAACATAGGAATGAGAAAATATCATAGTTCTAAATATTTTGGAAAACATCATGCTGAGTGAACTAAGCAAGTCCCAGAGGGACAAATATCATATGTTCTCCCTGATCGGTGACAACTAACCAAGCAGCAAGAAGAAAACCTGTTGAAGTGAAATGGACACTATGAGAGACAGTGACTTGATCGGCCCTTGTCCTGATTGTTGATGTACAATTTAATACTTTATCCCTTTTAGTATTTTTTTTTGTTCTACTTAATACTATTGGTTGAACTCTATAATTAAAACACAATGATTCTTAGGTGTTTAAATATAACAGAAAAGTGATCTATGTTAAATGTAAGAGTGGGAATAACAGAGGGAGGAGATGTACAATTTGGGACATGCTCAAGCTGACTTGCCCCAAATGGTAGAGTTAGAAATGTGCCAGGGGATTCCAATTCAATCCCATCAAGGTTGCATGTACCAATGCCACCTCACTAGTCAAAGTGATCAGTTTAAGTTTACAATTTATCATAATGATAGGATTAAGTGCCAAAGGAATTACATACACAAGACTAGTGTCTGCTAATACTAACTGATAGAATAAAAAAGGGAGAGAACGATCCAATATGGGAAGTGGGATACACAGCAGACTCATAGAATGGCAGATGTCCTAAATAGCACTCTGGCCTCAGAATCAGCCCTTAAGACATTCGGATCTGGCTGAAGAGTCCATGAGAGTATTTCAGGCATGGAAAGCCAAGGCACTCTGGCAAAAGAAAAAAAGAGGACCTAAATGAAAGATCTCTGCAAGTGAGATCCTAGTAGAAAGAACAGGCCATCAAAAAGGATGTACCTTTCTCTGAAGGGAGGAGTGAATCTCCACTTTGACTATGTCCTTGTCTAAATAAGATTGGAGTTGGTGAACTCAAAAGGCTTCCATAGCCTTGGCAACTCATGACAAGAGCCTAGGGAGATTACTGACACCATAAACAAGAGCAATTTGTTAAGTCAACAACAGGAGTTGCTGTGCACTTACTCACCATGTAGGATCTCCGTTCTTAATGTGTTTTTCAGTGTGAATTAATGCTATAACTAGTACTCAAACAGTACTTTACACTTTGTGTTTCGGTGTGGGTGCAAACTGTTGAAATCTTTACTAAATACATACTAAATTGATCTGTATATAAAGATAATTGAAAATGAAACTTGATGTGAATGGAATGGGAGAGGGAGCGGGAGTCGGGAAGGTTTTGGATGGGAGGGAAGTTATGGGGGGGGAAGCCATTGTAATTCATAAGCTGTACTTTGGAAATTTACATTTACTAAATAAAAGTTAAAAAAAGAAAAAAATTATTTTGAAATAAATTAAGCAAAATAACTCACAAAAAGATGCTATAGAATACTAGGACAAACAAGGGACTAAATATGATAAGAATTGAATTCAAGTCATCAGTCTAGCCCAGCAATGCTAGGGAAGAAAACAGGTGCAGGGTATTTCAAATAACTTATTTTTACTAAAAATTAGTCATTAGAACTTTGATTATGCTATCTAACATAATAATATGGTATTAGTCATAATAAAGATACTAAAGTTTTGAAAGTTTGATATTTTTGTATAAGATAGAATTTCTTGAATTTTAACCTCTTATTCACTATAACTCACTTCTTGCTGATATGCTGTACCTAGTGGAATAAATTGTACTACTCTCACCCATACTTTTGTTCATGCCTTCAAAACCTTTATAATATTGTATTTTAATCACAATCAGCAGCCTCAAATGGGTCACCAGACTCTATGGAACTTACATCATTTCTCTAGTCACTCCCTTATTTCTTTCCCCAACATTGACTATAGCAAACTTTTTACATGTCTTCAAACCTCCTCTTTCCTTGACTTCCTACTTCATTTGTGGTAAGGAAATAAATTAGGTTGAAAAATTGAAAAATAAGTTAATGAATTACATTCAAAAGCTATACTAATGGGGTATAGAAAGTGACTTAAAGTTCTAAGTTCTGGATTAGATTCCTTATGTGGAGATAGGGAAGGTGTTGGGCTTTTGTCAAATTTAACTACTGTCTGTTCTCTATATATCAAAAGGGTTCTCTATGCCATTCTTTTGTTCTTTTTGGACACATCTCCAGACTGGTACATTATTCCCAGTAGCCAAAACCCCACTGTTTTTCAGTGTCCAACTGAAATGTCACCACTATCATCACTTTCTTGAGCAACTAGCATTAGCCTTCCCTTACTCTGAGTTGTCATAGAATCTTACCTTTGTCTCACAGCAATTAATACTTTCTAACTCTAATATATTAATATTTATCATTATAAATTTAATGCAATACAGTTTTTTCATACTATTTGTTGAACTCTTTACATAGGATAAAATTAATCTTATGTGTATAAAGTTAATTGAGAGTAGATCTTAGTAAAAAATAAGAATGGGAGTAGCAGAGGGAGGAGAAAGAATGGGATTGTGTGTGGGAGGGCAGTAGGGTGGGAAGAATCACTATGTTCCTAAAGTTGTATTAATGAAATGCATGAAGTTTGTATACCTTAAATAAAAGTTACTTTTATTAAAAAAAGTGTTTCCTCTGCAGCGAAGGTAGAATTAAATAACACGTTGCTTCTTCAAGTGAAAAAATTTAATAAACTGCATATATTCTTATTTCTTATATCAGCAATAAACAGTATGATGACATGATCAGTTTTTTTATACGCACTTAATATTCACACAGATATAGTAAGTGCTTAACATCTGTTGCTCTTTCCTCCACTGCAATTATCTTTGTGGTTATTTATTTAATGTCAATCTCTTCTATGGAATATAGGTTATATTTCAGCAGACAATATAGTGCAATTTGTTTTCCAGCATATTTTTATAATTTATCAAAATACCAGGTATTGTGATTTTTTTTATACATTAGTTTAAAATTTAATCCATATTTTAGCCCTGCCTGAGATGCTTTTATTTTTTTCTTTACTTCAATACCTCAGCACTACCTCAACAAACACACACATACATATACTCATCATGGTATTTTCTTGGATGACACCTCTTAGAGATTTAAAAATACTTTTTATATTGCCCATGTCATTTTATTTTTCTCAGGCAGAGTGGACAGTGAGAGGGAGAGAGACAGAGAGAAAGGTCTTCCTTTTTGTTGGTTTACACCCCAATGGCCGCTGCGGCCGGCGCTCTGTGGCCCTCCGATCCGAAGCCAGGAGCCAGGTGCTTCTTCTGGTCTCCCATGCGGGTGCAGGGCCCAAGCACCTGGGCCATCCTCCACTGCAATCCTGGGCCACAGCAGAGAGCTGGACTGGAAGAGGAGCAACCGGGACAGAATCTGGCGCCCTGACCGGGACTAGAACCCACTGTGCCGGCACCACAGGCAGAGGATTAGCCTATTGAGCTGTGGCACCAGCCCCCTCATGTCATTTTTTTAAATAATTTTTTTGACAGGCAGAGTTAGACAGTGAGAGAGAGAGACAGAGAGATAGGTCTTCCTTTTCCGTTGGTTCACCCCCAAAGTGCGTTGCAGCCAGCGCGCTGTGCCGATCTGAAGCCAGGAGCCAGGTGCTTCCTCCTGGTCTCCCATGCGGGTGCAGGGCCCAAGCACCTGGGCCATCCTCCACTGCAATCCTGGGCCACAGCAGAGAGCTGGACTGGAAGAGGAGCAACCAGGACAGAATCCGGCACCCCAACCAGGACTAGAACCCGGGGTACTGGCGACGCAAGTGGAGGATTAGCCTAGTGAGCAGTGGCGCCGGCCTACCCATGTCATTTAAAATTCACGTTTGCAGATGACACAATGCTGTATGTGGAAGAACTTCAGCAGTCCACCAATAGGCTATCAGAACTGATAACTCATTTAAGTTGCAGGTTAAAAAAAGAAAACAGAGTAGCTTTTTTATACACTAATGATGAACTCACTAAAAGAAAATATCAGTAAGGAAATTCCACTCATAATAACTAAAAAATAACCAAATAAACTATGTGAATGAAAGGAAAGATCTCTACGATGAAAATTATAAAACACTGATGAAGGGAAATCATCAAAGACACACAAAAATTGACAGATATCACTTGCTCAATTCTGGAAGCATCAATATCATTAAAATATCCATACTATCTAAAGGAATCTACAGATGAAATGCAATCGCTACTAAAATACCAATGGCATTCTTTACAGAATTAGAAAAAACGATGCTAGCATTCATACGGAATCACAAAAGACCCAGAATAGTCAAGGTGATTCTCAGAAAAAAAATCAAACTGGAGGCATCACCATCCCTGACTTCAAAGCATACTACAAAATATAGTAACTAAAAAAGCTTGATACTGGCATAAAAATGACACATTGATCAGTGGAACAGAACAAAGAGTAAAGAAATTAATCCACATATATACAGCCAACTGATTTTTGACAAGAGTGCTTAAACCGTACTTTACTTAAGGACGATCTCTTCAACAAATGGTGCTGGCAAATCTGGATGTATGTAAAAGAAAAAGTAAAAGAATGAAATTAGATCCATAATTTTCACTATTTATAGAAAATCAGTTCAAAATAATCAAAGACCTAAATTTAAGACTTTCCTTGAAGAAAATGCTGGGGAAATATTCCAAGACATTAGTATAAGGGAAAACAAGACCCCAAAAACACAGGCACCAAAACAAAATTAAACAAATAGAATTATTTCAAACCCAGAAGCTCTGCACAGAAAATTAAATGGTCAATAGAACGGAGACATCCAACAGAATGGGAAAAAATATTTGTGTGCTACCCATCAAACAAAAGATTAATATCCAGAATATCAGCAACTTAAAAAACTCAACAACAAAACACAACCAATCCTGTTAAAAATGGGCAAAGAACTTCAATAGACAGTCTTCAAAAGAAGAAACACAAATGATCAACAAATATACGAAAAAATGCTCAACATCACTAGCCTTTAGTGAAATGTAAACCAAAATCACAAAGAAACAAAACTTTTAATTGTATTGTAAATTAAAAAAATTTAAAATGTTATCTTAAAAACAAAAGGAAGAAAGGGAGGGAGGGAGGGAGGGAGAAGGAAAGGAAGGAAGGAAGGAAGAGGGAATGCAAGAGAGAAAGTAGGAGAGAGAGAGAGGGAGGAAAGGAGGAAGGGAATATCCTAATACTCTTAGAATTATATCTACAAACTATATTGAATTTGTTAAAAATTGATTAAAAAATTAAAACAATTTAAAAAGAAGAATGGCTAAAATCCAAAAGACAGAGAGTAATACATGTTGGTAAGTAAATGGAGAAATGAAAATACTTATTTACTGTTGGTAGGCATGTAAATTAGTGTAGCCACTGTGGAAAACAGTATGGGGATTTCCTTTAACAACTAGAAATAGACTTTCCATATGATCCAGCAATTCCACCATCAGGTATATACCCCAAAAGACATTAACATGTTGTATCAAAATGATACCTGCTACACCACGTTTGCAGCAGCACTGTTTATGATAGCCAGATATGGAATCAACCAAGGTGCCCATCATCAGATGAAGGGATTAAAAAAATGTGTTATGGGGCTGGCACTGTGGCATAGCAAGTAAAGCCGCTTCCTGCAATGCTGCCATCCCATTCGGCTGCCTTTTTAAATCCCTGTTGCTCTACTTCTGAACCAAATCCCTGATAATGTGTCCAGGAAAGCAGCAGAGGATGGCCCAAGTCCTTGTGCCTGTGCACTAAAGTGAGACCTGGAAGAAGCTCCTGGCTCCTGGCTCCTGGCTCCTGGCTTTGGCCTGGCCCAGCCCTGACTGTTGCATCCATTTGGGATGTGAATGGAAGATTCTCTCTCTCTCTCTCTTCTCTTTTCTCTGTCTCTCCTTCTCTGTAGCTCTAACTTGCAAATAAATAAATTTTTAAAAAAAGAGGCCGGTGCTATGGCTCAATAGGCTAATCCTCCTCCTGCGGCGCCAGTACCCCGGGTTCTAGTCCCGGTCAGGGCACCGGATTCTGTCCCAGTTGCCCCTCTTCCAGTCCAGCTCTCTGCTGTGGCCAGGGAGTGCAGTGGAGAATGGCTCAAGTGCTTGGGCCCTGCACCCACATGGGAGACCAGGAGGAAGCGCCTGGCTCCTGGCTTCAGATCTGCGCAATGCGCCGGCATTGGCAGCCATTTAGGGGGTGAACCAATGAAAGGAAGACCTTTCTCTGTCTCCCTCTCTCACTGTCTAACTCTGCCTGTCAAAAAAAAAAAAATTCATTAATTACTTAATTCTACTTGCTTTGCTTTTCCAGCTAAAGTAATCATTCACCTGAGGTCATTTTTTATTCCATTTATTCCATGAATTTTCATACTTTGAAATCAACTTTTATGTCATTTACTTCCTAATATTTTATGAATTAGATATAATCTTTCCAAACATAATAGTGACACTTAGTTTAATTTTTTTTTTTTTTTTTTGACAGGTAGAGTGGACAGTGAGAGAGAGAGAGACAGAGAGAAAGGTCTTCCTTTTCCGTTGGTTCACCCTCCAATGGCCGCCATGGCCGAGGCGCTGCAGCCGGCGCACCGCACTGATCCGAAGGCAGGAGCCAGGTGCTTCTCCTGGTCTCCCATGGGGTGCAGGACCCAAGCACTTGGGCCATCCTCCACTGCACTCCCAGGCCACAGCAGAGAGCTGGCCTGGAAGAGGGGCAACCCAGACGGAATCCAGCACCCCGACCGGGACTAGAACCCGGTGTGCTGGAGCCGCAAGGTGGAGGATTAGCTTAGTGAGCCGCTGTGCCGGCCGACACTTAGGTTAAAGCTGTCCATTTTCTTGCTTTACTCTATTTTCCTAGGTTATAGTTTCATTGTTGAGTTTGTTGTCTGCCTTTCATAGGTCAATTTTTCTCAATACCTGGTAATTCTTCTCTTTTTCAGAAACCATCTTTGGCTGTCTGTGTTTGTAAATCCTGAATGTCAGGTTTCTTTTCTTTGATAGCATCAGTGGTGTGTGATATGTGCAAAGAGAGATATATAATTAACTTATTTTCTGAGTTTGTTCTCTTTGAGTCTGAAAGGCTGTCAACTGCCTTGGCTACTGTCCTGCATTTCAAGGTCTAACTCACCTCTCTGACTTAGCAGGATCCCCACATTTATGCTATCTGCTGCTTGGTCAGAGACAGTGAAGGTGCAAGAGTTGGGTGGAGCCTGTCTGCAGTTTCACATTTAGCATCTCATATTCGCACATAATTCCCTTCTACATATTGTTTCTATTACCTTGGCTTTACTCCAGCATCATTTTGTCTTTGTGGAAGTGTAATCTTTAATTTTTTACTATCTATAAAATCCCAAATATCAAGAAGTCCTCTTTATTTGTGTTACTGAATACTTATAGATCTTTATAATATTTTTGCATGATTTTAAGCTATTGAAGGAAGTAGTTTTATGTAGAGAATATGTTTAGCAAGCCCTGCTATTGAAGCAAAAGTAGCAGAAGGACAATGTTGAGACTGACACGTTTTCTAACACACTATTCTCATCTCACTACACTCTATAATGACACTTAAAAGGCATGACAAATACTTAACCCTTCAATTCTCACAATATTAACTTTTATAAATTTACCATTAAGTATCTGACAAGAACATTTTTATTCATCCCAAGGGCAAGAGCTCTTTATGTAAAATTGGGTCAATTATGAATTAACTTGATTCATGTAAAATTCCCTGGAGGCAAGAAGTCTTAATTGTTTAATTTTGCTTTTTAATGTAGCAGTGGAAGCAATCAGCAATATTCCCTTTATTTATTTATTTATTTGACAGAGTTAGACAGTGAGAGAGAGAGACTGAGAGAAAGGTCTTCCTTCTGTTGGTTTACACCCCAAATGGCCATTATGGCCGAAGCTACCCTGATCTGAAGCCAGGAGCCAGGTGCTTCCTCCTGGTCTCCCATGTGGGTGCAGGGCCCAAGGACTTGGGCCATCCTCCACTAAACTCCCGGCCACAGCAGAGAGCTGGACTGGAAGAGGAGCAACCAGGACTAGAACCGGCATCCATATGGGATGCTGGCGCTGCAGGCGGAGGGTTAACCAAGTGAGCCACGGTGCAGGCCGCAAGCAATATTCTTGTTTGGCATGGAAGATAGATAGTTGGATAGACTAAAGCTTAAAATTGTCTGCTCTCATTTTTCTCTATCACCTAGCTTCTCTGTGCCACCTGCAAATGTTTACTAAGAACCAAGTAAAACCACTTGTTTCAAAAAACTAACTGTTCAGGCACCAACATTTCTAACTTAGTTATTTTTGCTGCTAAAACAAAGGCATGTATACGTATACGTATACGTATTTTTCCTTGTTTGAATTTATTCACATAATCAACACTTAACAAGCTTCTTTCAGAAAACAGTCTGAGTCATTACTATAAATATGTGCTAGGCTGTCATGTTACCTCTGGCAGTGAATTCTTCCCATTTGAAATATAAATGTGAAAACACATTCCCTTCAAATTAGTACTCGGCCACCTCTAGAGGTGCCATCTGCCCCTCCTCCCCAGAGCACCCGCTTAGAGTATGCATTCTTCCTTCTCCATTTTTGTGCTATGTTTTTGGATGTTAACATCTGATAAAAATGATCAAAGGGTAATTTTCTCTAGGAAACCATTGAAACCCAATTTTCCTTGTAACACACTCAACAAAGTAAACCATCAAGTCTAAATTCTTTATGAGCCAAGCATTCAAGCCACTAAAAAATTTTTAATACGCACTTCCTCAAAACAGGATTAAAATACCCATGAGATCAGTTGGATAATCATGACACTTTTCACTTTTCAGGGAAGCAATTTGTCTATTAAAAACTCTGTCATGATTCAGTATCAAGAAAATTTGCTCTGTAGTTATTTTCCAGGCTATACTGTCCTGAATTGAGCTGAATAAATGAAAGAAATGCTGATAAAAATTAATCTAGCCTTTCCAACTGTCTGGCATGGTCTAGGTAAGAGCTTTCCCATAGTCATGTGTTAAAGATGTTTACACAAAAGTTTATACTGATCTTTTCACCTCTTAGGGTATCCACATTTGGCATAAGAGTCTGAAGACCCTATACTTTTCACCTGGTGTCATGACACTCTCATACCACATCATAACATGAAAGTTGTAATATTTCATGAGTCTTATAACTGGGAAAAGACTGGTAAACATTCACCTAACTTCTAATAGGCAGAAATCAACTCAATCCATATAAGATTAATGATGAGGGGGACGGTCCTGAGGCGCAGCCCATTAACACGCTGGCCAGGAGCGCCGACGTCCCATGTGGACGCTGCTTTGAGACCCGGCTACTGCACCTCTGGCCTGGGAAAGCAGTGGAGGATGGCCCAAGTTCTTGGGTCCCTGCACTCATGTGGGAGACCTGGAAGAGGCTCCTAGCTCCTGGCTTTAGATTGGCATGGCTCCGGCAGTAGCAGTGGTTGGAGAATGAATCATCAGATGGAAGGCCTCTCTCTCTCTCTCTCTCTCTCTCTCTCTCTCTGGCTTTCCTCTCTCCGTGTAGCTCTGACTTTCAAATAAATGGATAAATCTTAAAAAAAAAAAGATTAATGATAAGAATTTTGTAGATAAGAAAAGAAGAATGAGTTGATATTAGCTGCCCAATTGCTCTTTTTTAACCAGAACAAGAGGGAGAATAAATTTGCAAAAGCTTCAATAATCTAATATTCAATTATTTCAGCTTTCAGAAAATAATATATCCTCTCTTAATGGCAAAAGTAACCATTGAACTGTCCATAAAGGCACACTAATTCCAGGTGAGGATACAGTATTTTTTTTTTTTTTGACAGGCAGAGTGGACAGTGAGAGAGAGAGAGGCAGAGAGAAAGGTCTTCCTTTGCTGTTGGTTCACCCTCCAATGGCCGCCGCGGCCGGCGTGCTGCTGCCGGCGTACCGCGCTGATCTGAAGGCAGGAGCCAGGTGCTTCTCCTGGCCTCACATGGGGTGCAGGGCCCAAGCACTTGGGCCATCCTCCACTGCACTCCCTGGCAACAGCAGAGAGGTGGCCTGGAAGAGGGGCAACCGGGACAGAATCCGGCGCCCCGATCGGGACTAGAACCCGGTGTGCCGGCGCCACAAGGTGGGGGATTAGCCTCGTGAGCCACGGCACCGGCCGTGAGGATACAGTATTAGCATAAAACAATCCAAGTATTACTAAAAAATCTAAATATTTTTATCTAGTACTTATTATAATGTTTTTTTTTTTCAAATACTTGGAAGATAGAACAGAGAAGCAGAGAGACAGAGACAGAGAGAGATCTTCCATCCACTCGCTCATTCTCCGAATATCTACAATAGCCAAGGCTGAGCCAGCCTGAAGTCAGGAGCCACGAACTCTGCCTGGATCTTCCACATGAATGGCAGGAATCCAAGCACTTGAGCCATCAAAAGCTGCCTCCAAGTCTCATTAATAGGAAGCTGGATCAGAAGCAGAGTAGTTGAAACTCAAACCAGCACACCAACATGGAATGCTGGTGTTCCAAGTGGCAGATTAACCCACTGTTCCATGATGCCCACCTTTATCTGAACACTTGAAATAAAATTTATTTACTTATTTTTTTAACTTTCATTTGACAAATATAAATTTCCAAAGTGCAGCTTATGGATTACAGTGGTCCCCCCCCCCCATAACTTTGCTCCCACCCACAACCCTCCCATTTCCCGCTCCCTCTCCCATTCCATTCACATCAAGATTCATTTTTCAATTATCTTTATATACAGAAGATTGATTCAGTGTATATTAAGTAAAGATTTCAACAGTTTGCACCCATACCGAAACACAAAGTGTAAAGTACTGTTTGAGTACTAGTTATAGCATTAATTCACATTGTACAACACATTAAGGACAGAGATCCTACATGAGGATTAAGTGCACAGTGACTCCTTTTGTTGACTTTAACAAATTGACACTCTTGTTTATGGCGTCAGTAATCTCCCTAGGCTCTTGTCATGAGTTGCCAAGGCTATGGAAGCCTTTTGAGTTCACCAACTCTGATCTTATTTAGACAAGGTCATAGTCAAAGTAGAAGGTCTCCCCTCTCTTCAGAGAAAGGTACCTCCTTCTTTGAGGGCCCATTCTTTCCACTGGAATCTCACTCACAGGATCTTTCATTAGGTGTTGTTTTTGTTTTTGTTTTTGTTTTTTCCTTTTGTCAGAGTGTCTTGGCTTTCCATGCCTAAAATACTCTCATGGGATCTTCAGCCAGATCCGAATGCCTTAAGGGCTGATTCTGAGGCCAGAGTGCTGTTTAGGACATCTGCCATTCTATGAGTCTGCTGTGTATCCCACTTCCCATGTTGAATTGTTCTCTCCTTTTTAATTCTATCAGTTAGTATTAGCAGACACTAGTCTTGTTTATGTGATCCCTTTGACTCTTAATCCTATCATTATGATCAATTGTGAACTGAAACTGATCACTTTGACTAGTGAGGTGGCATTGGTACATGCCACCTTGATGGGATTGAATTGGAATCCCCTTACTACCCTGAATGCGCCCAATCTCATCTGAAATAAAATTTATTAAACACACTAAGCAGCCAATCTGTAAAAATCTCCTTATAAGCATGCTTTCAGTTTTCTAAAAACAAGTTTGAATAAATCTTGTCTCTTAGTAGTACTTACCTTTTTAACAATCAGCTTAAAAATGCAATCCCATATTTTACTTATTAGAATAAATTTATCCTGATTAGAAATATCCCCTCATTACTTAACTTACTTATAAATTAAAAATTAAATTTTTTCCCAATTGTTTGCCTTTTTTTCTTTCTTTTTACTCAGCCTTAGGGGCCTCCATTGAATATTGCTTGTCTGCCGAGGGTAGGTTAGGGAGTAAACTGCACTGCTTAGAACATAGTAGTGATTCAATAAATGGGATGACTCACTGACTGACTTTAGTTCCTTTTTACTTGCTCTCCGTTAAAGTCTTGAAACTCATTTCTTCTCCTTTAGTACAGAAAGAGAACAAATAAACAAAAGAAAAATGAAAAGCTATTTATAAAAGGATTTGGTCTAAAAGGATAATGTCCTTCTAATTCACCCTCCCTTCCCTAGGATACATTTTCCTCTCATAAAAATAGCTTTGTTTTACCCCACCTTTCTTATCAGCAGTAACCGCTGCTTTAATTTCATACAAACAAATATTGCTTAGCTATTGACTTGCCATTGCTAACAATGGACTCAAATACAAAGTATCTAAAGTAAAGGAAACACATCCCTAACATTACACAGTACTTTTGAACAGAAAGTTGATGTTGAGTATTAAATTATTTAATACCACTACAGCACTGAGGAGCTTCTTTGTAGTCAAGTTAAATCACATCTGGGCTACATTTATAAGATGGAATTTGAAGCAGTGGAGACACTGAGATTCATTTAGTAGATGGCCAATCTAAAGTACATTCCAAGAAATTAACGTGTCTTATCTCAATAAGAATTTTGAGCATAATTTAAAAATTAGAGGATGCTTAGAACAATACTGACAAAGGAAACACAACTTATAGTTTTGAATATAAAAGTACTAATTAGTCATAATGAACTCCTTCAATATTTTGAGATAACAGAAAGTTATTACTATATACATAAACTCATCTTGTGAGTTCTTAACTCGCCTGCCTAGTGGAAGCATATGATACATATGCTATATGCTACATATATACTATGTATATTGGAACTTTAAACTGTTTGTAGAAAAATTAAATTAAAACATTAATTAAAAATAGAAACTATTTCTCAAAATATGCTTCAAGAAGTTCAAGACATTTTTCTAAATGATGAGACCTGTCATTTTATTAATTCATCCCTAAAGAAGTAAGGGTCCTAGGAATTTAATAGTGCAAATGTAGTATTTTTTATATTACTAACTAAGGAAACATGTGTTCTATTTAAATATTTTTAAGATTTTTAAGATTAGGAAGCATAAAAAAGTCAGAAGGAGCAGTGGGAATAATTCCTGATGATGTCCCTTCACAACACGCACAAAATTGCACTTGTATGTTGAGACAAACAAGCATTGTCATGGTGGAGAGAACTCTCTGCTGAAGCTATCTTGGGCATTTTTTCTGTTAAAGCTTTGGCCAACTTTCTCAACACAATCTCCTCTTGGTAACCATTGTTTTGACTGTGCTCTGTCTTCAAGATCATACTTATGAAACCATATTTCATCCCCTCTTACAATTATTTCAAGAAATACTTCAGGATCTTGTTATTACTTGTTTAAGTTTTTACTGAAAGCACTACTTTTGTCTGTAGCTGCTCTGGGTTTAAGTTTTGACACTCATCAAATGCAAAATTTATTTTTTCAGTTAGAATTGTTTAATCTGGTCCAATTGAGATGTCTATCTTGTTGGTTATTTTTTCTGATGTTATTCATTAATCCTCTTCCATTAAGATTAATGGAAGATTAACTTTTTCCTCGAAAACAGATGTGGGCTGCATCCTCAACATCATTGTGTCCCTTAAAACAATTAAATTTAAAATGGCCAATTTTGGGAGGGCTCATTCCTATAATCTTTTTGTAAAGCATCAATGGTTTCACCATTTTTAAAAATAGAAATTTAATAATTTTTAAATAATTAAATAATTTAAATAATTTTTGCCATATTCACACATTATGTACAAACACAATTTTATTTTTCTCTTGAAAACAGAAGTTAATATCACAAAATGAGGGATTTATGACAATGAACACAAATATTCTGGATACAAGTCCCTTACCAAATTCTTAGTCCTAGTTGCCTTGATTCTGCCTTCTGCCACTGTGCAAAGTGATGTATGGGCTTGGGCTCTGAGACTGCTGCTGCCCTGCTGTGCCCAGGTGAACAAACAGGACTCGGTTTGCCCTGCTAGATGGTAGGACTATCTAGGACTCAAATAAAGTTTCCTGCTTTGCAGTATCTTGAGGGAGGAGGAGGCAAACACTAATCTGCAATCATCTTGAATCAATCCCATGTGGCACATTTTAAAAGTTCACACTTTGGTAGTTCTGCTTCCCCTAAGTTTATGAGGACTAGACTCTATCTGGTTGCTGTACACCATGTATTGATTTCACCTTTCTTCCACCCAAGTTTTCCATAAATATGTTTGTTCTTGTTTCACTTTTAGGAGAACTCATGTAGCTCTAAGAGGCGCGGTTCCATCCGGTTCTCCCACCGCCCCCGCTGCGGGTCCCAGCAGCTCAGGTGGCGGGAGCAGCGGCAGCGGCCAGGCAGCCCAGCTCCGGGAAGGCTCTCGGCGCGCCGCGGCCCGCAGGCACCCGGCACGCGCCCTCCGCGCCGCCAGGATGCCCAAGAGGAAGGTCAGCTCTGCCGAGGGGGCGGCCAAGGAGGAGCCCAAGAGGAGGTCGGCGCGCTTGTCGGGGAAGCCGGCCCCCGGGAAGGTGGAAGCGAAGCCCAAGAAGGCCGCCGGGAAGGATAAGTCATCAGACAAGAAAGTGCAAGCAAAGGGGAAGAGAGGAGCAAAGGGAAAACAGGCCGAGGTGGCTAACCAAGAAGCTAAAGAAGACCTGCCTGCAGAAAACGGAGAAACGAAAAACGAGGAGAGTCCAGCCTCTGATGAAGCAGAAGAGAAAGAAGCCAAGTCCGATTAATACCATATACCATGTGTTATCAGTGGTCCCTGTCTCCCTTCTTGTACAATCCAGAGGAATATTTTTATCAACTATTTTGTAAATGCAAGTTTTTTAGTAGCTCTAGAAACATTTTTAAGAAGGAGGGAAGCCCACCTCATCCCATTTTTTAAGTGTAAATGATTTTTTTAAGAGGTGAAATCATTTGCTGGTTGTTTATTTTTTGGTACAACCAGAAAATAGTGGCATATTGAATTCTGGGAGGCTTTGACTGTCTTGGGTGTCAGCTTAACATTCCATAGGTGGAGGTGGTTTTTATATCCTACAGTACAGCGCATACTTAATGGCGATTTGGAGTCTCAATTGTGCATTTAATCTGTCTTGAATATTTTCAGTTACTTCTCCCGTGTTTTGTAGAATTGTTTTCTACAGAAAACCACTCCTTGTTCTGTCAGAACCATGTGCACTCTGTAACATCTTCGGTTGTGGTAGTCCAGTTTTCCTAATGATTTTGTTAATGTGCCGTGAAAGATTGAAAATTTGAGTGTCGTGCATATGCTATTATATTGTGAATGGGTGGGATTTATGTAACAGCAGCATTTGAAGATACTTGTACTTGATAGCCTCTTAAGGAAGAGTTGCCTCCAAATTTGAAGCTGGAAAGTCACTGGAATAACTTTAAAAAAAATGACAATTCATGGCTTTTTAGATTTTTGGTACGTATGTTAAGAATTGTGTACAAATTAAAATGTGTGTGCTGATTCTCAACACCAATAAAATCTCAATTATGGACAAAAAAATTGCTATCTTACCGTTCTTAATGTTTCAAAATAAATCCTGATCACACATGTTGTAAGAAGTTATTCTGAATTTATTTTGGTGCAAAAAAAATTAAATCCATGGGGCCGGCACTGTGGCACAGCGAGTTAATGCCCTCGCCTGAAGCGCCGGCATCCCATATGTGTGCGGGTTCTAGTCCCGGCTGCTCCACTTCCGATCCAGCTCTCTGTATGGCCTGGGAAAGCAGTGGAGGATGGCCCAAGTCCTTGGGCCCCTGCACCCGCATGGGAGACCTGGAAGAGGATCCTGGCTCCTGGCTTTGGATTGGTGCAGCTCTGGCCATTGTGGCCAACTGGAGAATGAACCATCAGATGAAACACCTCTCTCTTTCTCTCTCTCTCTCTCTCCTCTCTCTGTGTAACTCTGACTTTCAAATAAATAAATAAAAAATGTAAATCCATGCATAGTTCATTTATAAATAAACTTATATGATATATAATCATTTTTATATTTATTTATATTATAATATATATAAGAGACTTTTTGCATGAATGTTTTTGAAGATATCTTGTTGGACAAATAGACTTTGCTTCAATATGGCAGGGTAAAAATCACTGAGAGCATTCTTTAATCCAGTTAATTCTCCATTATAGCCTAAAAGAAAAGAAACAAACAGGAACTGAGCTAAGAATCAGTATCTGCAGTGATCTCTTTTTCTGAAGGCGTGAGGAAGAGAAACCAAGTACAGCTGCCTCTTCACCTTGTGGGGGTTTTCTGTAGGGAGGGATAATATAAATTCCTTCTTCCTTCATACATTTCACAGAATACTCTAAAAGAAGGTGTCACGAGTCTTGATATGGTCATTAATTCTATTGTGAAAACAACACTGAACTTTCTCTTACCCATAGGAGCCCTGTCAGTAAACTATAGACAACAGTTGAGAAGCCCTTGGGATCAGAGAGAAGGGCTACAGTTGACTACAGTTCTCTGAGTGGAAGTAGCATCTGAAATTTGGGACTTTCCTAGAGGTCAGAAGTCAGACAGGTTGTGATTTTTCAAATGTCCATAGTGTGAGAGCAATACTTCCAACAAATCGTAATCCTGAATCAGAGGAAATTTTGACAGCTGTTTTCAGTCCTTCTGTTTTTTAAAGATTTATTTATTTATTTGAAAGTCAGAGTACACACAGAGAGAGAAGAAGAGACAGAGATTGACCTTCCATCTGCTGGTTTACTCTCCAATTGGCTGCAACAGCTGGAGCTGTGTGGATGAAACCAGGAGCCAGGAGCTTCTTCTGAGTCTCCCATGTGGGTGCAGGGGCCCAAGGACTTGGGCCATCTTCTACTGCTCTTCCAGGCCATAGCAGAGAGCTAGACCAGAAGTGGAGCAGCCCAGACACCAATTGTTGCCCATATGGGAAGCTGGCACTGCAGCCGCAGCATTACCCACTACGCCCCCTCTGCTTTTTTTATTGAGTAAATGGAGGAAACTATCCTAAGGTATATTTTTCTTGCAATGTTTTGCCTGCTGAAAATTGTGAAGTCAATTTTGATATAAGATATTTGGATTGAATTGTATCAGCATCTTCTAAAAGAAGTACCTCAAAGGAAAGTAGCCCAGTTAATATATGAACAGGAATGTGTAATTAATGATGAGTAAAGTAAAGAGATGGAATATAAAATTTTAATAAGAAAAATGTCTGAAATGATTTTAAAGCAGTAAATCACATGGAAAGAAAAAAAAACCAACAATTTGAGATACATATGGAATCAATCCAGACAGTAGATCTGAATACGTTGCAGGAATTGGTAGCAGAATGACCCTAATCATCTGCTGATGAAAAGAAAACAACAGTAGTTTTCAAAGATAAAATGTGACAAATTACGCAAATTTTTTATTTTATTCTGGCTTTTTGCCAGAAAGTAAATACTGAGAAAAGACTTACATAAGTGTGTTTTTAAATACCAAGAAGCATACTTTTCAAGGTAACGCAATGAGCTCTGGTGCAGCCATCTTTGTAGAAGCGGGTACTAGAGCTAGCTCTTGAAAAGCAGTCCTGTGGGACTCTAAAATTTGGATATAAACTTTGAAAGACTTCTCAAACTTCCTTTAGTTTTCCTCCAAAGAACTCTTGGAGATGGTTGAGAAAATTTGATTCTGGTAAAGGGGAAAAAAAAAAAAACCTACAGATACTGAGAAAGCCTTTGGGAAAACATGCAGAAAAAAATGTATGCATTATAATCACGCAGATAGAAATTTGGGGATCAGATTTCCGGGATTCTGGTCTTATGGCCATCATTACTTGCTGGGTAAACTTACACAAACCTATTTACCTCTGTGAGTTCCAGGTTTAGCTTTGTGTTGTTTTGTCTCTATAAAATGAGGGGAGCTGAGCATGACACTCTCTGTTGTCATTGTTCTATGTTATGCACAAGAGTACGATTTTAAGATCATACTTTTCACATAAATCTTTGATAAAACACGGAGGAATTGCAAAGAGTTTGCTAAAAGCTTTGTATACATATATGAAGGATGTGTGCTTGTATATGTGTGAGTATAAAAGAATGCTGGAAAATTAAGGTGAAGGGTCATATTTCCTTATTGTACTTTTAGAATGTTGAAACAAAATGCATTCATTTAGGAAACAAGTCTGCCAATGACTAAATGGTTACAAAACATGTAAAATCATGAGTTTTTTCCACTTAACAGCTTTTGGGGTATCATATTATTTTTGAAAGATGCTTAAAAGTATTAAAATATCTGTCCAGAGGAATAGCTCATCTGGAAAAAGGAAGAAAATGATTCCACGCTAGCTTTGGCCAAGCAGCTAAAATTTTAATGTACTATTTATACTGGTCATTACAACTGTTAACATGATGTTTTTTTCTTCAGAGTGTATGTTCCCTAAGGAAGGTTAAACTATTAACCTAAAGGAGCATGCTTAAGACTTGAGCAAAAACGTTTAGGAATAATTATTGAATTCTTGAAGTCAATGAGTTTTCAAATGGAGAAAAGGTAGCAAAGAGATCAGAGGCATGATCCTGGGCATAACTGCCTTTGGGTATGTGAAGGCATGGTAATGTGAAAGAAAAGTTTGAAAGATCTAAATCTATGAAAGCAGAAGGACTTCCAAGAGAGAACTACCAAACTACCAAGAGGATTGAACAGAGCCAAAAGGAAGTCATCCAAGTATTTTCACGGGAATATTTTCTTGCATCCAAACCACCTTGTCTACTAGTGCAAAGGTAAAGAGGCTGTAGGAGGTTGCTTGACTTTCTATCACATTCTCTCTAAACCATCCCTACTGCTTTCTGCTTTGTCTTCAGAAACCCACGTAACTGACTTCAAAATCTGTCAATTTTAAGCAAAGTGGCAGCAGCAGAAATAGAGAAGAGAATTCATGCAAAAGCTCCATGACACCTCTATCTACAAGCAACAGCACCAGAACAGAGGTCACAAATCAGAGCTAGATCACTGATGGACACTCTGTGAATTAAATTTCTTGGAACATCAGAAGTTGAACTGCCTTTACTTTTCTGCCCCCCTCCCTTTTTTGTAGCTTAGCCAAAGAATCTCCTTGTCTCATTGTTTCTCTTTCTCTCCCTTTCTCTTACTTTTCCCTAATCCCACCATCCTGTTCATGCTTATCAAGAAATGCTTTTTCCTTTCCATGACAGAGTCGTGGATATTCTTCAGTCTTCTGGCTGCCTGGTGTGAGTCATCACGATTAATTAAAACTCCTACATAAAGAAAAGTCTTAAACATTTTTACCTACCTCAAAGAATTATCTAAAATGTTGAAAATTTCAGGAATTAAGCAAATGTTTTAACATAACACAATTCGCATTTAAGCTTTATTGATTTTTTAATAACCACAAGTCTCGTCTGTAAGGCAGAGTGTACCAGATGGTTCTTCGCTGGCACAAATTGTTCTCTATGTTCATAACGAGTTTCAGTAAGTGTCTTTGATTGACAGCAACCAGTTGTGTTACAAAACATTGTGGCATCAGGTCAATCATGATGAAACTTGATAATGCCACATCAATAATGTGACATTTTATGCTGTAGTTTGCAACAAATCACTAGGAGAGGAAAAAGTGATACTTAGTAATGGATGAATATTCTAAGCAAATGTTAGCACATCCTACAGTGGCCTTTGTTGGTGTTCAAGGCCATTGGCATGATACCAATGGCCCTCAGATTGCCTAAATCCTCTCAAATTAAGAAGTAAATACAACCCCTGTTGTAGGACATAATATGTCTTAGTGTTTTCATAAAAACCATTGCACTGTACTGTATAATTTATCTAACTTCATTTCAAATCATTAAACATATTGGATATATATTTCCAGAGTATATACAATTCCCAAAGTACTATATCCTAAACCACAATTATAGAATTAACAGAGTTGGAAAAATTAGTTAATCTTCTGCCAAAAAGATTGTTCAAATAAGTAAATAAAAAATAAAGTAGACACATCATTCCTATTGCATTAAATAAAGCCTCTGTGTTTTACTCTCTTTATCGATGATGGTCATGCCAGCATGAGCATGATAATTGCTGAAAGCTTAGCTTAGCTATGGGAAATTCAAGCAGAAAAACATGTTGTAAAGAATTTAGAATGATGTAGGGACTGTCTGGCTTGCAGAAACCTTGACTGAGAAGAAGTGAGATGTGTGATAGAGAGACTCCGATGAAGTTGTGGCAGCCTCATAGTAAAAATCCTAGAATTACTTACTGGTGAATTTGACTCATTCTTTAATTTGTGTGATACAAATGATCTTACCCATTTACTCATTAAAATATATTTAATTTTATATTTCTTATTGGTATGCTTTGAGATGGATCTGTTTGAGGGATGGGACATTGTGCTGAGAGCTGTTTTGAGTTGAGTGACAGAACTGAACCTCAGTGGAAGCTTGTTTCTTTGTGAGACAAGTTGACTTGCTGTTCTCTAAATACTTTGACAGATTCTTTGCTTAACAAATTTTAGTGAAATTCTTGAGCCTTCTAGCCTCCTCTGTGTCCTTCTTTGTAATATCTAGTTTTAACAAGAACTCTGCTGACAGTTTAGAAATAACCCACCACCCTTGATATTTCATTAGGTTTCGTATCTTCCACCATCTCCTTGTCATCTCCTGCTCACGCTACCAATCATAATCAAGAATCCCATTGGCTCAGTTTACTAGAATGTCCCCAGACCTCTGATGCTTTCTTCAGTAAAGGCTCCATCCACTGACCACCCCGACTCTCAGTTTCTTTGTTGTAATTTCTTACTTGCTCATGCTGCATTTGTAGTTGAGCTAGTTGGGGCTCAGAACATGATGTCCCAAAGTATGGTGCTTTGGTGTGCTGGAGGCTTTCAACTGAAGATTATTGGGAGGGCCTCAGAAGTGAGGTCTTTCTGACTTTTTCCCACCTTCCTATCTTCTGCTCCTCCATCTCCCCCAAGCAGATCTTTGAAACCAGAACTGTTCTTCCCCAAGAAAAGTCATAAAACTAAAATGCCTCCCCCCAAAACAAACCATAAAACTCAGAAATCATTTTATTCTCCTCCCCTTATCCTTGAAACCCTCATTCCAGTGGTTCCTGTTTCATACCCAGAAGGAGGGTTGCTACTGGGGGAGGGCAAGAAAATCTCTACAGACAGGCCTTGCTGGGTTTCCCCCCTCAGTCTGTTACCATTTTGTCAAACCTCTTTGTCCAATCATGTATTTACACAGCTGCCCATTCTCCATTGAACTTAAGTATAAAAATAGTCATTTTTCCTTGAGTCTGTGGGTCTTTGATTCTGAAGCTTCCTATGTTATGTGAAGCTTTGATTAGACAAAGTAGTTACAGTTTTTTTTTGTCAATCTGTCCTTTGTTTTAAGGGTATTGGTGACTGCCCTAATGATGGGTGAGCAAAGGAATTACACCTGTTTGCCTCTACTTGCAATTTTTCTCCTCTCAGGCAAAATCTCATTGTTGATATCCCCATGCCTAGTGATCTTTCCTGTCAGAACAGGTGTCACTGAACACTTTTTCTTTAATAAGCTAGTCTTCTGCTTTTGTGACTTGGAACTGCCTCTTTTCTTCCCATGAACTAAATCAATGTCTCTTAAATTTCATAGCAAATGCTACTTTCTTGGTGAACTTTGTTCTAATTTTCTAACTGGATTTGAGCCTGTCTTCTTTAAGCTATACATAGAATTTTTAAAATATGTCTTTGATTGCATGTAAAATAATCTGTCTTATATTCTACCTGATATGGTATTTAGATTAAAGTAGGGAATTGTGCGCTATTTCTTTATATGGCCACTGAGGTAGATAACTCCGTATTTGACAAATGCTATTTGAAATACATTTTATAATAGTGTTAGATTATTAATAAGAACTACTAAACCTAATTACCTCTTTTTTATGCTGCACTAAATTTAAATATTTAAGAAAAATATTTAAATTTAATGTATTTACCTTAAATACTTAAAATTTATTTTTGAAGTCATTTTAATTTAAATGCTTGATTTGTCTGTATTCTAATACTTCCTTGTGAAATAAATTTATTTTAAGAATCCTTTCCAACTGTACTAAGAAAGCAGATATTTCTTCAAAAAAGAACATACTCTGTAGCTGTCATTTGCTATCTTTTAGAGACAGGATGAAGTGAAATTCTCTGAAATCCTTGTATTAGAAGGCAGTATTTACTATTTATCAGGCAGTATTTGTGGCTATATTCTATAGAGATCATTGTTGCATACAGATAGTTCTTTTTCAACAAGTGATTAAAGAAGTGCATTCACAATGTATATTTTCTTGGGAAATAATTTTTTTAGAATAAGTGATTTTCATGTTTTATTTTTTTTTTCAGTATCATTTTTCCCATTTAGTTCCTTCCTTAAGAAACACCAAGGGACTACACCAAACTTACCTCCAAATCATTTATTTTGTAGTTCACTGTCCTGACAGGCACCAAAAATGTGTCTGACATGTTGTCCTAAATATTATATAGTTCATATTTTGTTTAGGCAACAACACAAAATAATATTGATTGATTAGAACCACGAAAGCCCTTGAATTCCTCTTTCTCAAAGTTAATTTTTTTATTTCCATGTGAAACTCTGTTTTTACATGAAATTTTTACTTACAAGAATCAGCAAAATAACAATAGGTAAAATACCATATGATGTAGATCAGGGCGTGAAAGCTTGCATATTTCAGTTCAGGCTATTTGCTGAGAAGGTAATAAAAAGCAGCAGCCTTGGCAAAGATCATTTAAATTAAAAATGTGTGGAATCCTCTGCTTTTGCATAAATAGGAAGACCTCTTTTCTACATGAAAACACAATTATTACTCATCTTGATTGTCATGGCCCTTCCTATTTTCTTTCCTAGTAGTTGAGGATATTTTGATTTTCTATAAACAGAAATCAAAGTAATATGAGGAAATGGAAATGCTGCACTGAAGATGTGGATTTCTTTGCTCAATACATTAAATTCACAGTGAGTTCTAATGTACACACAGGTATTTCATCTCAAACACAACATGACAAATATCAAAGTAAGAACACAATATTCAATTTATTGAAAGTCTCTCCCTTTTATAAGACTTCTTAGATAATTTGGCCTTCAGAATTCCCTATTTCATAGTACCCAGCCAAAAATGTAATAGTCATTCATTGAATACTTTTTTACTGAGCAAGCACTGATAACTTTGTATATGTCAGATAATGTTCTAAGAACAAAATAAGTAACACTCCAACTATCAAGATGTTTAGAGTTTAGAGAGAAGGAAGAAGAAAACTAATAAAATAAAATAAAATATTTAGTAAGATAGCATGTAGTAGATGAATCTTTCTGCCTATTTCCAATACAAACTTTTGTTAAAACAGGAAAAGAACTGTTGATGAAAACATGGGTGATCAAGGAGCACTGGATATTGAAGTGAGTCCACATCTGAAAGAAGGAAATCATGTTGTATTCAAGCTAGATTTATATTATTTATCTCTAGAGATTCTCATTGGTCCACATAGTCTAAGAAAGATAAACTTAAAAGATGACAGTGTTACTGGTCTGAAGAAACATGTTAACATTTTTCAGCTACTGGAGTATCTAGAAATCCAAGGCAGAAGATCTAGAAAGGAGGCCACACAGAGAGGAGCACCCTAGTTTTTCATATATGTTTTCTTCTGTGTTAAACTATGTGTGTGAAAAGAAAATCACAGGAGCACAGGAAGATGAGAAGAACCAAAAGGCTGAAAGAGCTTAGCAGAGATATCATTGCTTTCTGCTCATGGCAAAAGAGGTAGTTAAGATGTCAACATGTTAGCAGATCATCGTAAAACCTCATACTTTTTTATTAAAAACTCCAGAAGAACAAGGCTATGGAGTAAGACATACGTTCTAGAACTAATATATTTCCCATAGGCCTAAAGACAAAACTGAAGTAAATTCAGCTAAGGAAAGCCAAAAAGTAAAGCTTCAAAAGCATAAGGTGATCTATGCATAACATAAATTACTTGAGAAAACTAGGTAATTGGTAGCATTTACAATAAATCATCCATAATATCTATTCTATAAATAGGAATTATTTTAATGAAGAAATATAAAAAAAACTTTCCTATTATCAAGAGAAATGTGTCAATCAAACAAAATTCACCAAAAATACAAAAGTTAGATTTAATACAAAAGTGTTTTTGGGCATCTGTAATAAATTTGCAACAGAATCAACAGAAAAAACAGTGGATATAATGAGAGAATACTATATTAAAAGAAAGAATGGAAATCCTCAAAACTGAAATGTATTTGAAATAAGGAACATACAGAAAAAACCTTGTAATCATTAAAACATGTCAAAACAAATCAATGAAAATGAATAAATCTGAAAAATGGGAAAAATTAACAGCAGCAATAAACTGTTGAACAGAATCAAGAACTCTGATATCCACACAATTGGAGAAGAGATGAATGAAGATAAAGGGAAAGATAATGGGACAGAAACAAAGTAATGGTTACAAATGGGCTGGGATAAAGCCAATAACCCACATGTGGTTGATTGTGTCCAAATTTCTGCAGACTAAAACTAAAATGTCTACTAGCAAAATGACACATGATGATTTACCATTGTTCAGCATTAGGACATTTGAAGACAGCAAGAGAAACTATACAAATAAAAGAATAGGTGAAAGTTATTTGAATGTTGACATGAAATGAACAGAGCAAAAATAATCTATGGGAAAACTTCAAGTAGCTTAATGAGTGTAGTAGGGATACATAGACAAAAGACAGAACAAAAATATTTTGGAAAAAGAATGGCCAAATTTGTTTTCATATTTGATGAAAAGAACACACTTCATAATGCATGTAAATTTATAAAATCATGGAACATAAATAAAGCTTCACTAAGTCATGTGGGGCCCCATGGGCTGGCCAGCCATGGGGTCCGCATGTCAGGGTTTGGTCTAATAGCTGTCGTTCTGTCTTTATTGCAAGGCGGATGTTGCTAGTTTCAGTTAGGGCGATGCTTTCCAGCAGTCGGGACTTTCCAGAGAAGTTGAGCCTGCCTCGTAAACAACAAGATGGCGCCGAGGACTGTGCAGTGAGCCTGCCTGCTGCGTGACACTTCATCTGATTGGCCCGAGGACACGTGCACACCATGTGAACAAGCAGCGGATTGGAGTGTTCCGTGCATGGACTAGAGCCCGCTTGCGATTGGTTGAATTTCGTATATAAGCTGTGTGCCCAGGAAGGAGGGGGCTTTTTTCTCTCTCCTCTCTTCCTCCTTTCATGCTTTCTCTGTCGCTGTTATTTTCTCAATAAAAGTCTACAGAAGACCGATCAGCTGTGAGTATCGTTGTTCCTTTGTGGGCAAGGGAACAGCAAGTGGTGCCGTGACTTGGATCGCCTCGCTAATCGCAGGAATAGGCAAGGAACAAAGGTAAGCATGTGTGCGTATGCACAGAAATTCAGTTAGTAAAGGAATAAGAATAGAGACCGCGGTTCTGTCGAAGAAGACGGGGAAATTAAGCGCCAGAAAAGGGGTAAAGGAGTCCCTTAAAAGGCGGGAGTGCAGAGTGTTTAGGAATGCCAGGAAATAGGCGGAAGTTCTTCTTATCTCCAATGGGTAATACTCCGTCCACCACTAGGCTGCGCATGCTACTGAGCCGCTTGTTAAAGACTGCGGGGACGCCCATTAAGGCAGCTACAGTATGCACGTTCACTAGGGCCGTTGCCAAGACATCACCATGGTTTGTGGAAAGTGGTGAATTAGATGAGCAGCAGTGGCGGAGGGTAGGGAGACAGTTGAGAGCAGCCGGAGAGCCGGTAGAAATACTTAGGTTATGGCAACTCATTGAACAGGCACTTCAGGACCCCACTGAGAGAATAGGGCTTTTACTCAGTGAGGGATGCGAGCTCCTAGAGAAGGTCCAGGAAGAGTCTTGGCATGGTAGTCAGTCTAGTGACGGTGGTAGTCAGTGGGGCAGGAAACAGACGGATAGAGACCCCCAAAGGGACGACCCACTGGATGAGAAAGAGGAGAATCCAGTGAAGGATCATCCCTTATCAAGTGCGCCCCTGCGCTCGAGAGAGCCATCTCGCCTATATCCCAGTTTGACTAGGTTAGCAAATCTGTCCTTAGAGGACAACCCGCTGCAGTATCGTCCACTAACTCTCCCTAAATCGGCCCCTGTAAAGAGAGATTCCCCCCTACCACAGCAACTGGACTCTGACGAGGAGATGGAGGAGGAGGAGGTGGCTCCTGGGGGACCAAAAAGGCCCAATAAGGATAGACGTTATAACACCCCAAATTGGGAACAGTATCAGGAACCTGACCATGTGTTTCCAGTAATTCAGGACCAACAAGGTAATCGGGGTTGGACTCCTATGGACCATAAATTATTGAAGGAGCTACAACAGGCAGTACAGTTATATGGTGCCCATGCTAATTTTACAAAAGCAATTTTAGAAAATATAGGAACTCAGGGCCTTGTTCCAGATGATTGGAGGAATTTAGCAAAAGCAGTGTTGGGCGGTGGGGACTTCCTCTTGTGGTCTGCTGCATACAGGGAACTAGCTCGGGAACAAGAAAGGAAAACCACAGGGCCGGAAATGCAGCTTGGAATGAGGACATGCTAAATGGGGAAGGAGCTTTCAATGATACCAATGCCCAAGCAAGAGCTCCCATAGCAGTCAGAGAACTGGTGAGAAAAGCATGGAAAGTCATTCCAAAAAAGGGTGAGATTAGACACAGTTTGACAAAGATTGTGCAGAGCCCCACGGAGCCTTATGCAGACTTTGTCAATAGACTAATGGAGGCTGCAGGGAACATTTTTGAGACTGTGGAGGAGGCTATGCCGTTGGTCCAGAGATTAGCTTATGAACAAGCGAACAAAACTTGTTGCGAAGCTCTGAGACCATGGCAGCATAAGGACATTCCCACATTCCTAAAAATTTGCAGAGATGTTATGGATGATGTGGCGTCGGGTTTGCATGTGGCTGTAGCTATGGCCAAAATGCTTCACTGAGACGTGGGAGGGCGCAAATGTTTTAAATGTGGAAAGGAGGGTCATCTAAAAAAGGAGTGCCAGTCCAAGACTTGTACACGCAGAGACACTAGCCAAGAGCCAGGGCTTTGCCCATGGTGTGGTAAGGGAAATCATTGGGCAAACGAGTGTTACTCAGAACAGGATAAGACAGGCAATCCTCTCTCAGTGCCCACAAAACAGTGGGCGAGAGGACAATGGGAACAGCGCCCAAAAAATGGACAGAGGGCCCCTGCACTCAGGAGCCCAAAATCTCAGTGGGTGCCAGCATCGCAGGGTCAGGTAACTCAGGGAACCGGGCAACAGCCGAGGGGAAGTCAGGCGTTTATTGCACAGAGCTGCGAGCCACCGACTATTAAGTATTAACACCACAAATGGGAGTCCAAGCGGTAGATGTAAACCCACAAGATCCTCTAAGCGATTTGGAAGGCATAGGAATTACCATAGGAAAAGCTACAAACTCCCTAATGGGTCTATTGGTGGTAATGGAAATTATCCAATTACCCTGTAAAAAACTTAAAAGTGTTGTTGCATTATACTAAAGGAATTGTACAGCTGTTGCCGTCACAGCCAGTTGCTCAGATGATAATTATGATGCCTGTTACTGATCATAGAGGCATTCAAGGCAGAAATTTTGTGGCCCTGTCCATGTCACTTGGAGACCGTCCTATATGGACTCTCACTATCAAGGGAAAAGCAATTCGTGGTCTGCTAGACACAGGCTCAGATGTCAGCATTATCTCTGAGAATGATTGGCCAAAGTCATGGCCCCTGCAAGAGGGTGATAATACTTTGGTGGGATTGGGTGCTACAGTCGCCCCATCCAGGAGTGCCCAAGTGCTGGACTGGCAGAATCAGGAGGGTAATAAAGGCAAGGTACAGCCGTATGTGTGCACAGTTCCCATTACATTATGGGGAAGAGACATATTAGAGAAGTTACAGGTCCACTTAACAAAGGAACCTACAGCTGCCCGTTCCCCGGGGTTGGGGAATGATGAAAAAAATGGGTTCCTTTGGGGATAAATGAACAGGGCATAGTAGATCCTATCACTCCCAAGGGAAATGAAGGAAGACAAGGTCTGGGTTTTTCATAGGGGTCAATGTAAGGCAGCCGCTGCCACCAACTTGGCTGGATGATAAGCCTGTGTGGATACTGCAGTGGCCCCTTATTGAGGAAAAATTGGCTGCTGTACATGAAATAGTTCAACAACAGCTAGAGGCAGGTCACTTTCAACTATCCACCTCCCCTTGGAATACTTCTATTTTTGTTATCAAAAAGAAGTCAGGGAAACATCTTCTACTACATGATTTAAGGGCTATAAATCAACAAACGCAACCCATGTGGGCATTGCAGCCAGGTCTACCAGTACCAACCATGATTCCCAAAAATTGACCTTTGATTGTAATCTACCTTAAGGATTGTTCTTTTAGTATACCGTTACATGAAAAGGATACCCAAAGATACACATTTACTGTGCCTGCCATAAATCATCAAAGTCCAAATAAGAGGTATGAGTGGAGGGTTCTCCCTCAAGGCATGGCCAATAGCCCCACCTTATGCCAATTGTATGTGTCACAAGCAATAGAGCCTGCTTGTCAACGACATGCAGAAGTAAAAATCTTCCATTATATGGATGATCTATTATATGGATGATCAATTGGAAGCAGCATTTACGACATTAAGCTCATGCCTACAGGAGGCAGGATTACAAATAGTGCCAGAAAAGGTTCAAAAGGACACAGTAGTTCAGTATTTAGGACTTAAGCTAATGCCAACAAATGTGGCCCCTTTGGAATTTACCATTGCAACAACAGGACTAAAAACCTTAAATGATTTTCAAAAATTATGTGGAAATTTAAATTGGATATGACCCTATTGTAAGTTGACTACTGAGGAAATGTTTCCATTGTTTAGAATTTTAGAGGGTGATTCACAACTTACATCACCACTAGAGCTGACTCCAGAGGCAGCTGCAGTTTTACAAAAGGTTGAGACAAGTCTTAAGGCTACCCAAATGCAAAGATGTGATTTATCACAGCCTTTAGAAATCTGAGTGTTTGTAGAACAATTGTATCCCTTTGCAGTAATTTGGCAAGGAGGCCCTTTATTATTTGTTTATCCACATTCACATTTACCTTGAGTGCTATACACTCAGGGTTCAGCCGTTGCAGACTTGATACTAACCACAATAAAAAAGACAACGGAGATCTCAGGGAAACATCCTGTATGATGTGTCATATCTTTTTGCAAGGAAGCAGTGGAAGCATGGACAAGAGAGAATTGGGCTTGGGCATATATAACTTTGGTATTACACATAGAAATAGACAATCATTATCCAACTCACCCTTTTGTTTCATTTTGCAGGCACATTCCAATTGTGAAGGTACAAAAGGTGCGCAAGCATCCAATAGAAGGGGCCCTCACAGTGTTTACTGATGGGGCGAAAGGGGGGACTGGGGCCGCGGTAATTGGTGATCAGCGGTATTTTGTGCTAACTGCGTCCCCCTCTCCCCAACATGCAGAGTTAGCCATTATTGCAACTGTATTACAGAAAGAAAAGGGTCCCTTAAATGTGTTATCGGATAGTGCTTATGTGGTTACTGTAGTAAAATTATTGGATAAAGCATGCAGTATTTCCAGATTGTCCACGATATATGCCTATTTAACGGAAATTCAAAAATTGTTAACACAAAGGCACCATCCTATATTTATTGGGCATATAAGAGCACATTCAAACTTACCCGGACCACTTAGCCGGGGCAATACACTAGCTGATCACTACTAGCGCTTTTTGCTTGCCTGTACTGTTATTGATCAAGCCAAAGAGTACCATTCCAAATGGCATGTGAATAGTACCACGTTGAGCATGAAGTGTAACATTCCCCATAGGCGAGCTGAGGATATTATAAAATCTTATGAAAAGTGTGTAGTTTCCCTGGTTCCCAGAATTCCGACAGGCGCCAACCCCCGCGGCCTTAAGCTGTGTCATATTTGGCAGATGGATGTTACTCATATTCCTTCTTTTGGATGGCAAAGTTGTGTTCATGTGACGGTGGACACGTATTCAGGCGTGGTTATGGCCACGGCCTTGAATAAAGAAGGAACACAACAAGTTATCCAACACTGCTTGCAGTCCTTTGCAGCCTGGGGAGTTCCTCAGGTAATCAAAACTGATAATGGACCGGCCTACACGTCAGCTTGCTTTGCTACCTTTCTAAAGGAATTTGGCATTGTACATTTAACTGGCATACCATACAACCCCCAAGGCCAGGCTGTTGTGGGACGTACTCATTTGTATCTCAAAAATTTAATTAATAAACAAAAAGGGGGAATAGGGGAATATGCGGTATCCAATAAAGATGCCTTGGCTTTAGCATTATATACTATAAATTTTTTAAATAAAAAGAAAAATGGCAAAACTCCAGCAGAAATACACACTCAAGTAATGGATAAAGAATCAGTACAATGGATTATGTGGAGAGATTTGCAGGATAATCAGTGGAAAGGCCCGTTCCCTTTATTAAGAAGGGTATGAGGAGCTGTTTGTTTCTTTCCACAGGGAGCTGCACAACCCATCTGGACACAGGAAAGAAAAGTCCGACTCCTGACGGGAAGCTGCGACGAGCAACACCCACAGAAGAGACACTGGACGAGGCCTAAGGTCAAATTATAACAGAGAGTGATTGAAAGTTATGAAGAGATTGATACTTGCGCTTTCGATAGTTCTGTTTTTTGGCTTGTGTTGGTGGCTTTTTGGGAGTATTGATTGATTATTTACTGTTGATAATTGTAATTCATAATAATAGAACCAATAATGCTGTTTAGAATATTTTGCATTGTAATATTTAGTAATGCTGTTATGGGTCAGGATCAGGGAGTGTATTGGGGGCTGCTCAGAGCCCTACCCTGGCCCATGCCTTTGACAAATACCTCTAAGTATTTGCCTATAATTTTTGCTGATAATACTTCTGTTTCCAGGTTTGGAGTTGCCAGCGTAGATAAGCCCCTGTCCGAAACTGGTGCCTTAAATCTTTCTATTGCTTTGGAAGGCTCCTTCTGCTTTGAAGTTTTGCCAAGCAGGGATGAGGTGAACTTTACCTCCCCGTGCTTTACGTTAACTAACCAATCCTCGGGCTGGCTCGACAACCCAAACAAGCAAAAGGGCAGTTTTGTTGCCTTTACATCAGGTTCTTTCCCTATGGAATGTTTTTGGTGCTCAGAGAAGTTGCCATTAATACCCATTAAACAAATACTGCCAGCCTGTAGGGATCGAATCAGTTTAAATCAACCCCACTTTACTTCCTGTCAAAGTGGCCGTTGGCACACCTGGTTGGCACCGGGAGTGGCTACGCCGTCCCATGCTAGTTTTGTGGGCTATCGCTGGATTAATTTGACTGAGTTTATGAACAAGGCCCTCAATCACTCCTGTTGATCCTATGCGGATCTTAATGATGATAGTGTTGATATTAGTGTTAGTTCTGCTTCTTTTCCTCCTAATCCTCTTAATTGCTCCCTTGTCTCCATGTTTCATGCCAGTGTCCTATGGATCAATAGAACCGTTAAGCCAGTACCTGATTTGGGTAATGGGTGGGACCCCATGATCGTCTGCAATAGTGTTGGTGCATGCACTGACTTATCCCCGCTTATGTTTTTGAAGGGTTGGTCCTGGACCAATTGCTCATGGGCTGAAGTTGATGACACTATCACTCTCAACCATACTTATAGGTCTGAGACTTATTCGGCTCAGGCATGCGTTGAGCCACCTTTCCTTTGGTATGTTTGTGATAAAGTGAATAATACCTGCACTGCCGGCAACCTTACTCAGTGCTGGGACGGTAAATCTGTGGGGGTAATTATTCGTGTCCCCACTTGGATTCCCGTCCCGGTTAAGGCAGGGCCAAAAGACTTCGCCGTGATCCTGTGAAGTCGTAGAGACTTTGGCATCACTGCAGCTTTGATGACTGCCATCACAGCAGCCATGGTGGCAAGTGCAGCTACAGTCACCTTGGCTATTACCCAAGTTAGCTCAATTCAACAAATCAATATTTCAGCAAAAACAGCGGTTGCACTGCAACAGCAAGAACAATTGGATGAGAGTCTTAAAACAGGAATTTTTGGTCAACCAGCGGGTAGATGTTCTCCAACAAGAATTAGATTTGTTGGCCTCACTCATGGGGGTCCCCTGCTTGGTTCAATCTGCTGCCATTTGCATGTTACCTTTTTCTTATGATCAATATTCTTCACTTGCTAATATGTCCCGTCAATTAGGGCATATGATTAACACCACCTGGAGCAGCAATTTTACAATGTTACTGCAATGCTTGTGGACTAGCATTTGGGTGCTTAACAATACCAGGGCTCAAGTTGAAGTTTGGTCACCCTTCTCTATTGTTGGCCGGTGGATTTCCAGCACCTGGTCCACAGTTAAGGAATGGGTTGCTATCGGTTGCCTGTTTGTTATGGTATTACTGGGCCTCACCATCATTGCCTGGTGGATCAGAGCCTTAGCACTCCGTCAGCAGCGTACCAACCTGATAATCTGACAGGCTATGTTGGCCACCTTGCGATCTCACCCCAATAAAGAAGTATGGCTTAGCATTATGGAGCGGTAGTCAAAGACGGGTAAACACTGATGGGCGCACCTAGCAACCTAAGACAGAGGGTAGGACAGGCTTCCTATTACCTCCATGATGGGTAAGCAGGTAGCATGCCATTGGGTACCTAAGACAGGGGGAGATGTGGGGCCCCATGGGCTGGCCAGCCATGGGGTTCCCATGTCAGGGTTTGGTCTGATAGCTGTCATTGTGTCTTTATTGCAAGGCGGATGTTGCTAGTTTCAGTTAGGGCGATGCTTTCCAGCAGTCGGGACTTTCCAGAGAAGTTGAGCCTGCCTCGTAAACAACAAGAATGCGCCGAGGACTGTGCAGTGAGCCTGCCTGCTGCGTGACATTCATCTGATTGGCCCGAGGACGCGTGCACACCGCATGAACAAGCAGCAGATTGGAGTGTTCCCGTGCATGGACTAGAGCCCGCTTGCGATTGGTTGAATTTCGTATATAAGCTGTGTGCCCAGGAAGGAGGGGGCTTTTTTCTCTCTCCTCTCTTCCTCCTTTCATGCTTTCTCTGTCGCTGTTATTTTCTCAATAAAAGTCTACAGAAGACCGATCAGCTGCGAGTATCATTGTTCCTTTGCGGGCAAGGGAATGGCAAAGTCATATCATAATCATATTGCTTACAATCATTGATAAACAAAAAAGTAATAAAGCTGCCAAAGAGAAAAAAAAATTACTGAAGCACAAAGTTAAGAATGACAGTAGATTTCTTGTTGGAAGAATTAATATCATCAAAAATGTCCATACTACCAAAAGTAATTTACACATTCATTATGATCCCAATCAAAATTCCCATGACATTCTTCTCAAATCTAGGAAAAAAATGCTAAAATTCATATGGAAACACAATAGACTTCAAACAGCTAAAGCAATTTTAAATAATAAAAACAAAGCCAAAAGCATCACAATACAAGATTTCATGACATACTACAAGAAAGTTACAATAAAAAAAGCCTATTACTGGTACAAAAATAGACATGAAGACCTGCAGAACAGGATAGAAACTCCAGAAATCAGTTCACACATCTACAACCAACTAATCTTTGATGCGGGAACTAAAATCAACCCCTGGAGAAAGGACAGTCTCTTTAACAAATGGTGCTGGGAAAATTGGAGCTCCATGTGCAGAAGTATGAAACAAGACACCTACCTTACACCTTATGCAAAAATCAACTCACAATAGAACAAGGATCTAAATCTATGAACATATGCCATCAAATTACTAGAGGAGAACATTGGAAAGTCTCTTGAAGACACTGGTGTAGGCAAAGGAGTCTTGAAAAAGACCTCAGAAACACAGGCAATCAAAGTCAAAATAGAGAAATAAGATTACATCAAACTGAGAAACATTTGCACTGCAAAGGTAACACTGAGTAAAGTCAAGAGGCAACTGACAGAATGGGAGAAAATATATGGAAACTATGAAACTGATAAAGAGTTAATATCCAAAATATATAAAGAGCTCAAGAAACTAAAACAAAACAAAACAAAACAAAAAAACAGAGAAGCCAATCCAGTTAAGAAATGGGCAAATGATATGAACTGGCATTTTTCAAAAGACAAAATTCAAATGGCTAACAGATACATGAAAAAATGAAATGATCAGGATCATTAGTCATCAGGGAAATACAAACCAAAACCACAACGAGGTTTCACCTCACCCCAATTAGGGTACTTCTCATACAGAAACCTACAAAGAATAAATGATGCCAAGAATGTGGGGGAAAAGGCACCCTAATCCATTGCTGTTATGAATATAAACTATTACAGCCATTGTGGAAGACAATGTGGAGATACCTCAGAAAGCATAAAATAAATCTACTATATGACCCAGCAATCCTACTCCTGGGAATCTCCCCAAAGAAAATCCAATCAGCATATGAAAGAGTTACCTGGACCTCCATGTTGATTGAGGTCAACTTAACAATAGCTAAGATATGGAATTGACCTAAATGCCATTCAACTAATGAAGAAATTGTGACTTGCTTTATGGCCTAGCAGATGGTCTATCCTAGAAAAAGTTCTATGCACCAATGAGAAGAACGTTTGTTTTTCAACTATGGTATGAAAAGTTCTGAGCCAGCGCCGCAGCTCACTAGGCTAATCCTCTACCTGCGGCGCTGGCACTCCGCGTTCTAGTCCAGGTTGGGGTGCCGGATTCTGTCCCAGTTGCTTCTCTTCCAGTCCAAGTCTCTGCTGTGGCCCAGGAAGGCAGTGGAGGATGACCCAAGTGCTTGGGTCCCTGCACCTTCGTGGGAGACCAGGAGGAAACACCTGGCTCCTGGCTTTGGATTGGCACAGCGGCCATTTTGGGGGTGAACCAACAGAAGGAAGACCTTTCTCTCTGTCTCTTTCTCTCACTGTCTAACTCTGCCTGTCAAATAAAAAGTTCTATAGATACCAGTTAGGTCTGTATGGTCGATAGTATAGATTTTCTCTGTTTTCCTTTGTTGATTTTTTGTCTAGTTGATATGTCCATCGATGAAAGTGGGAAAGTGGGGTGTTGAAGTCTCCTATTACTATTCTATTGGAATTCTATGTCTCCCTTTAGATCCTTTAACATTTGTTTTATATAGCCATGCATCCTGGCATTGGGTACATATATATTTTTATAGTCACATCATCCTTTTTAATTGATCCATTAATCATTACATAATGACCTTCTTTGCCTATTTAACAGTTTTTATATTGATGTCTATTGGCCGGCACTGTGGCTCACTTGGCTAATCCTCTGCCTGAGATGCTAGCACCTCAGGTTCTAGTCCAATTGGGTCACCGGGTTCTAGTCCCAGTTGCTTCTCTTCTAGTCCAGCTCTCTGCTGTGACCTGGGAAGGCAGAGGAGGATGGCCCAACTGCTTGGGTCCCTGCACCCGCATGGGAGACCAGGAGGAAGCACCTGGCTCCTGGCTTCGGATCTGTGCAGTGCTGGCCATAATGACCATTTGGGGAGTGAACCAATGGAAGGAAGACCTTTCTCTCTCTTTCTCTCACTGTCTATAACTCTCTCTCTGTCTCTCACTGTCTAACTCTGCCTGGCAAAAAATATAAAATAAAAAAAATTAATGTCTATTTTGTCTGATATAAGAATGGCCACACCTGCTCATTTTTTGCTTTCTGATAACAGGGAATAACTTTTTCTATCCTTATACTTTCAGCCCTAGTGTATCTTTGTTGGTGATGTATGTTTCATGTAACAGCAAACAGATGGATCTTGTTTTATTATTTTTAAGATTTATTCATTTATTTGAAAGTCAGAGTTACACAGAGAGAGGAAAGAGAGAGAGAGAGAGAGAGAGAGAGAGGTCCTCCATCTGATGGTTCACTCCCCAGATGGCTGCAATGGCCAGAGCTGTGCCAATCCAAACCAGGAGCCAGGAGCTTCTTCTGGGTCTCCTTCAGGAGTGCAGGAGACCAAGGACTTAGGCCATCCTCTACTGCTTTCCCAGGCCATAGCAGAGAACTGGATTAAAAGAAGAGCAGCTGGGACTAGACCCAATGCCCATATGGTTTGCCAGTACTTCAGGCCAGGGTGTTAACCTGCTGAGTGACAGCGCCAGCCCCTGGATCTTGTTTTTTAATCCATTCAGTGAATCTGTCTCTTTTAATTAGAGAATTTAGACCATTTACACTCAGAGTTAATATTGATAAGTGATGGCATGGCTCTGCCATTTTCCCATGAATATTCTTATTGTGTACTTTGGATTTCCTTTGTACTTTTATTGGGAGAATTTCTGCTCTGACACTCTTTCATGATGATGACTATACTTCTATGTTTCTCTGTGCAGCACATCATTAAGCATCTTTTGGAAGGCTGGTAATCAATTCTTTCAAATTTTGCTTGTTATGGAAAGTCTTTATTTCACCTTCAGGCATAAATGAGAGATTTGCAGGGTACAGTAGTCCGGGTTGACAGTTTTTTTCTCTTCAGATTTGGACTATGTCTCTCCATTCTCTCATAGTATGTGGAGTTTCTGATAAAATGTCAATTTTGAGTCTACTTGGAGATCCTCTGAACATCATCTGGTGTTTTGTGCACATTTTAAAATCTTTTCTTTATGTTTTATTGTTGAATGTTTGACTAAAGTGTGCTGTGGTGAAGTTCTCTTCTTTTCATATCTACTAGGAGTTCTGTGTTTCTGATGTACTTGGACATCTATTTCTCCAAATTAGGGAAACTTTCTGTAATTATTTCACTGAATAGGACTTCTAGTCAATCTTTCTTTCCACACTTTCAGTAACTTCTAAGACCCATATGTTGGGTCATGTGATACTATCCCATAATTTTAATTTGCCTGATTTGTTCTCCTTCTTCTTTTTTATTTTTTTGGTTTGACATATATTTCCAAAGATTTGTCTTCTAGCATGGGTTTTCTTTCTTCTGCCTCACAAAGTCTGTTAAGGCTTTCCACTATATTATTTCTTAACATATTGAATCATTCTTTTCTAATATTTCAGTTTGATTTCTCTTCAACAAGTCAATCCCATGAAAGTTTTTTCCTCCATGTCAAGTATGGATTTCTTTAACTCATGAATTTGCTTCTCGTTGCTTCTGAATAATCCTATGAACATGCTTTTGAATTTCTTTTGCAGGCATTTCATCAATCCATTTGTCTTCACATTCTAATGCTGACATATTGTTGTGTTCCTTGGAAGAGTCATGTTGTCTTCTTTATCCTTGATTCTTGAATTTCTGCATTTATTTTTAGGCATTTGTGGAAATACTTATTGGCTTTCTCCTCTGATGGTTATTATCTTGAACTATGCCTCTGTGGCTTAATGGAATGTCTGATCTTTCAGTGAATACCCAGAAATGTGTGCTGGATGTGGCCAGGGAGCTCTAGTCAGTGCTCCAGTGAAGCAGATATCCAGGGTGACAACCAAGTTGTCATGGTAGATCTCCTCTATTGTTATCAGTGGGCAAATATGATCAGCTCTGTCTGTGTAATCATATCCTCAGCTCCTCTTTTCCACTGTAACCATTGCCTGGAGTTAGCCCACAGAAGGTACAACACACCTGAACCACTACATGAACTGCACAAAGGATCTGTGCAGTCCTCAGTGTGAGTATGGATCCTGTTGCAATGACCCATCCCAGGGAATTTGGGAGCTCTAAATCTCTGGTGCCAGACACAGTGATTTCCCAGAGACCCAGGACACCATGTACCCTATCATATTGTCATAATGTTCCCACAGTTGGAGAGGCAATTGACATAATACTTTGCACTTTGAAAAGTAGCTGGGAATAAATGATGTGTACTCTACCATCTCAGAAGCCTGCTTTAAGGATGTATTTGATTAAATACTATGTAATAATGGAGAATCTAAAACAAAATATCTTGAGTTGTTTTCTGAATCAGCATTATCCATCATTAATCTGAAATTTTTTCCTATTTTATTAAATTTCAAGAGTTATTTTTCAGTTTGTAAGGTGCTGCTGCTCAAACTCTTGATTTGTGACAATGCCCTTCTAAGATCAACAGGTATTAAAAGGGGACTTCAAAATGTTCATGGGAAATTCACGTTATCTCTTAATTATACTTTTCCATGAACTTCTTAAAACTCTTTCCTCTTTTCATTTTTTAGTTCTCAATGCAAACCATGTTACCTACAACAAATTCCCAAATTTCTGTTAGATGTATTGTATAAAGCAGTTACCACACCATATCTTTACAATATATTCAATATATTGCCAGATTCCAATATACTTTAATTCTCAAACTTTACTATAGCTATTATACTTCATAACATAATAATATGTTATAACATTAAACCTTTTAAGCCTTTTACCCTTAAAAACTCATCATACCAGTATCAAATGAAATTTTTGATTCAGAAAGATGTAACATGTTATTTTGTCACTTCCAAACCACTTGGCACTTTAATGGCCATGCCAAAGAATGAAGTGTGAACCCAATAAATCATGTGTTCAAAATCCCTATGTTCTAACTCTGTCTTATCTTCCCAGACTCATCAACTGCCACAAGCCCACTGAAGTTCACACTTTACAAATTCAGTACTACCCATAATATCTTAGGCCTAGAAACTGATAAGCTTCAGGATCAATTTCAGAATTATGTGCTATTTTTTAATGTGACCAATTTCTTGATATAGGACTATTATTGATTTGTAATTTATGCTCCCAAGCAGAATAGTGAAAAAAGAAAAGAAATATAAATAGGTCAGCTCCCCACAGAAAAAATATGTAATGGAAAGTCAATATCATAAATTTAATATGTAACTAAAGTAATCCAAGAGGAGCTTCTATTGTACAAATTCTTTTAGCAATACAATAGAGGCTTCTCTTATGAAAGTTCCCTTAAAACTTTCTTTTGCAAATAGCTTTTACAATTTTATTTCTTTTTTAACTTTTATTTAGTAAATATAAATTTCCAAAATACAGCTTATGGATTACAGTGCCCCCCCCCATAACTTCCCTTCCACCTGCAACCCTCCCAACTCCCGCTCCCTCTCCCATTCCATTCACATCAAGATTCATTTTCAATTCTCTTTATATACAGAAGATCAATTTAGTACATATTAAGTAAAGATTTCAACAGTTTGCACCCACACAGAACATAAAGTGAAAAATACTGTTTGAGTACTAGTTATATTAATTCACATTGAACAACACATTAAGGACAGAGATCCTACATGAGGAGTAAGTGCACGGTGACTCCTGTTGTTGACTTAACAAATTGACACTCTTGTTTATGGCGTCAGTAATCTCCCTAGGCTCTTGTCATGAGTTGCCAAGGCTATGGAAGCCTTTTGAGTTCGTGGACATTGATCTTATTTAGACAAGGTCATAGTCAAAGTGGAAGTTCTCTCCTCCCTTCAGAGAAAGGTACCTCCTTCTTTCATGGCCCGTTCTTTCTACTGGGATCTCACTTGCAGAGATCTTTCATTTAGGTCATTTTTTTTTTTTTGCCAGTGTGTCTTGGCTTTCCATGCCTAATACTAACCCATAGAATAAAAAAGGGAGAGAATGATCCTACACGGGAAGCAGGATGCACAGCAGACTCATAGAATGGCAGATGTTCTAAACAGCACTCTGGCCTCAGAATCAGCCCTTAAGGCATTCAGATCTGGATGAAGAGCCCATGAGGTTTCACAATTTTCCTTTAGCTCCTCCTCTTCTAGCCAATCTCCTTACTGTCCTCCTTCTCTTCCTCCTATTCTATTCCTCCTACTCCTTCCCCCCACTTTATTTTTTTAAAGACTTTAAAAAACTCAGTTATCCATTTAATAAAGCAAATGTATTTGGATTAAACATTTGGCATCATGTTTATGCCAATCTTCAAAATTCAAATAGACTTAAAATTTGATGTTCCTTACTTTAGTCTGTGCACTTGGTTATCTTGATATAGGTTCATACAGCTTATCATCAAGGTCATTATTTTCTAGGATACCTAAAAAATGTTCTTCCTAAGCTTCTTATTACAAAGTCTCTTCTGAGAACATCTATAATCTTAATTAATTAGCTCAAAGAAGATATTTAGTGGAATTTTTACTATTCTGCATATTCAATATATCTCTATTTTGCTATTTTTCTATATGTTCAAGCAGACAAGTATAACAAAGAATATTACATCTTTATTTATAAAATACTGAAATGATTTAAACACACACACACACACACATATGATGCACTGATAATATCTGACCCACTTTAAAAGTTCAAGTTACTTTCAGAAGTGAAACAGTATTAGAAGAAACTGACAGACTTAGATTCATACAAAAAGTATTACTTGCTGCTCCTCCGCACGCGGAGGAGCCGCACCGGACCGGGCGCTTGTTGTTCCCTTTTTTTACAAGTCCTTTCTATAGTAAAGTAAGAACAAGTAAACAGCAAACTCCCAAAGCAAGAATGAGTAGAGAGAAATGAGAAAGAACGAAGTAACGAACTTCCCCGCGAACTCTCCAACGCACTCTCCAACCAACCCACACCACCATGCCGTCTCTCTCCTCCTATATAGTCCTCCTCCGCCAATCCCAACTCGGCTGCCCACACGCTGAGTGTGCTGCTCTCCTCCAATCAGGAGCAAGTCCTACAGTTTATTGGTTGAACTGGAGGCAGCTGTGCAGAAGCTGTTTACTTCTCTCCCAGCGCCATATTGTGGGAGAGCAGATGCATAGAATAAGTCTTAATTCCAGTAACTCAGTCCAGTCCGGATTGCTCCCCACATTACTGAAATGTGTTCAGCCCATGAATGTTCTGTAGACATGAAGTAACAGGTAAGAAGATACTAGTATCTTTAAAAGGAGCAAAGCAAGATGCTGTCAAAGCTATTAGAAACAAAACTTTTGTGATAAAGACACTCTAATAGCTAAATATCTTTGAATAACTACATGGCTATAGTCACTAGCATATTGTTAGTATTGTTTCCAATAAATGAATTGATTTTGATAATGCAGAGTTGGAACGTTTTTGTGCTTACAATTGCAGATAAAATGTCAGCAACGAAATTGAAAGTTAAATACGGAACTTGATAGGCAAAACTAAATAAATTTGCCTTGTTGGAGCAACTTATCTGGCATAGTCAGGCACTGAGGGAGATTAGGCTTTTAATAGCCACATTAAACATTTTTTTAATTTCATAAGATATTTTATTAGCTTGAGTCAAACAATAAAGATTTAAGCTGCGGATTAAAAGCTGACTCACTGAAAGAATCACTAAATAATTAAATATGTTAATCACTCAAGTTTCAAACAAGAGTTTCCTTATGTTCCTTAAACTCTTTGTCCCGTTCCCAGTTTCTTCACCAACCTTACTAAGCGCATTTTGGTTTTTGTTAGTCTCCAGAGATACTTAACCAGAAGAAACATGATTTTCTTGATTCAATGCTTTCTTTTTAAATAGCTATCATTTTGTTAAAAACTAGTTGATCAGGGAACAAAATTGTTTACATGATATGATGTTAGTTTTGAGGCAATAAGTAAATATATGTAACTTCTCCGGACAGAAGAATATTTATATGCATATTAAAATAAAGACAATACATTATAGCACTTAGAAAATAGTCTCTGAGAAATGTATTGATGACATTTAAAATTTTTTGGCACAATCATTTGATTCAATGCTTTGGGTACCTGCATGCTGTATAGATGTGCCAGTTTGAGTCCCGGATACTCTGCTTTCAAACCAACACCCTGCTAATATGCCCAGGAAAGTGGTAGAGGATGGCCCAAATATGCGGAACCCTGCCACCCACTTGGGAGATTAGATGGACTTCCAGACTCTTTGCTTCAGCCTGGACCAAGCCTGACCATTGTGGTCATTTGGGGAGTGAACCAGCAGGTAGAAGAACTCTTTCTCTCCCAGTCTGCATCTCTCTTGCTGTCAGTCAGTTTGTTTTTAAATAAATAAAATAAATCTTAACAATCTTGTTCTATATAAATTGTTGTATTTTTCAAATTTCCTGAAATGAAACTTTGCTATTTTTTCAGCTTAAGCTATAAGCTAAAAGATACAAGGTTTTGGTATTATATATGTATGTTGTTGAATGATTAGGTCAATCTAATTAACATTTCCATGCTTTCACTCACCCACTCACACAAATAGCTGATTGATGTCAGATTATTGTAAATCTTTAAGTGTGTCATAGGAAGAATTTGGATTTCTCAAAAACAAAAAATTGTTTTTATTGAGTGATAGATAAGTTTGATAAATTTAGACTTACATAATTCATTTATAATAAAGTACTGTAAATGACAGAGAAGAGAGAGGAAGATGGAGAAGAAGGAGAGAGAGAAAACATATTCAACTTCAATAAAAACCCTACCATGTAACCATTGCTTACTCTGGCCAAGCAAAGATAGTACTCTAATTTTCTCAGGAAAATGATTACCTGGGTATCCTTTCCTTAAATTTCTCAGAAGAGCAAACATCTAGCAAGTGAATCTTAATTATCCTCAAATCAAAATCCAAAAGGTTCTAATGCCTGTCACAAATTCATGTTGCTTGTCCTTTAGCTCCCTACCTTTGGTGCCATGGCCTTTAATGGACCTGAAAACCACTGTCATTGAAGAGACTTCAGAATGAAATAATATCACTTCTCTAAGCTTTATCTTCCTAAAAGGAATCAGAGTAAATCTTTTTAAATTTCAATTATCAAGTGTTTTTCATGGTAAATAGTTCTACAGTGAATAAGGGAAACCAAAATCTTTTGTCACCAATAACCTTTAGTAGAAGAGCTGGCCCAGTACTGAAAGTAAGACAAAGGCCTAGCGTTCTCCACACCTGGCCTGATTGGGAGCGATAAGCATGTTGCCTGTTGGCTTTATATACCGATGAAAGGGAAGGATTGTTCATTATTCATTTAAGCCCTAGGCAGTAAAGAACAGAAAAGTAGGACTGAAAATTGTGTTAGACATATTGTTCCCAGACCCATTAATCTTAAAAGTCTGGAGTTAGGAGGCTTATTCTTCAATTGCATCTCAAGAATATGTAACTTCATCTTCAGGGGCATTTTTAAAAATCCTCTCCAGGGCTTTCTATTAAGCAGTTTTCAGAAACTCAAGAGCTCTTCGTATTTAAGCTAATGCAGCACCATAAAGATTTCTATGCTCTTGTGTATGCAAAACAGGAGAAAAAGTCCTTTCAAAAACCTTTTTAGGAATATATTTTTCATGTAAAATTCATGGTGTGATTTTATCCCTTAGTTCAGTCTTTCAGTTTCTGCTCAGCTATTAGCTTGAGTCTAATTATTTGGGTTTCAAGGTAAGTTTCTCACAAACAACTTTCTTACTGTTTGGACTTTTAAGTGCTTCTTAGATCCATTCATTCTTCTATCCCCCACCCCCCCAACTTCTTTCTTCCTTCCCTCCCTCCCTCCTCTTTTTCCCTTCCTCATTTTTTTCTCTTTTTTTCTTTCCTTTTCTCTTTTCTTTCCTTCCTTTATTCTCTCATCTTTCTCTTTCCATCTTTTTTTCACTTTCTTCCTTCATTCCTTCTTTTTTTCCTTTTCCTTTAAATGGCTTTGATTAACTAAAATTCAGAAGTCTAAGCTTCTAATGCTTTTGACAACCACTATTTTCAAATTTCTGAGTAGATTCTTCTTTGTAATTACCAAAGATGCAGGGAGCTGAACCAAATCACTCCTAGTTAATTTACATTTCTTGTTTGAAAACTCTAATGTATAATCTAAAATTACACTGACATTTCACTATTAGGACAAAGGAGAACATGTTTTACTTATCAAAATTTATTTTTTAATATAATTACATAATGTACTTTCACAATACCCAGAGAAAAATTACTTTAAACTTACACACATAACTCAAAAATGCATGTAAAGGGTTAGATAGGGAAGGTAATAATGTAGTTTTGAAAAAAAAATAATCCATTCTTTTTTTAAAGATTTATTTATTTGAAAGTCAGAGTTACACAGAGAGAGGAGAGTGAGAGAAGGAGAGAGGGAGAGAGGGAGAAAGGGAGAGAGGTCTTGCATCCACTGGTTCACTCCCCAATTGGCTGCAACAGCCAGATTTGCGCCAATCCGAAGCCAGGAGCCAGGAGCCAGGAGCTTCCTCCAGGTCTCCCACACAGGTGCAGGGGCCTAAGGACTTTGGCCATTCTCTACTGCTATCCCAGGCAATAGCACAGAGCTGGATTTGAAGTGCAGCAGCTGGGTCTTGAACTGGCACCCATATAGGATGCCAGCGCTTCAGGCCAGGGCATTAACCCGCTGTGCTACAGCACCAGCCCCAATAATCCATTCTTCATCCTTAATAGAGAATATCTTGGGACTATAAAGCACTGTATACATCCACCTGATTTCCTGATCAATTCAACATGTTACAATGCAAATAACATGGTGACTGATTTTGTTGCCTTAATCAGTTTAATGATATACTACTGTACTGCCCTACCTGATCAACATGCAGGGTGAATGAGGTTGTTAGTAACAAATGCAAACTATCCTAAAGGAAATCTGTAAAACCCTGATATAAACACTAGCACCAGAAATAACATATTTTAAATATTTTATTTGTTTATTTTAGAGGTAGAGCTACAGACAGAGAGGGAGAGACAGAGAGATCTATCTTCCATCTACGGGTTTACTCTCCAAATGACTTCAATGGCCAGAACTGGATCATTCCAAAGCCAGGAGGTAGAGCTTCTTTTGGGTTTCCCACATGGGTTCAGGGGCCCAAAGACTTGGGCCATCTTCCAATGCTTTCCCAGGCCACAACACAGAGCTGGATCAGAAGAGGAGTAGCTTGAACTCAAAGTGGTGCCCATATGGATGCTGGCACTGCAGGCAGAGGCTTAACCCACAGCACTGGTCCCCAAAAAATAACATTTTAAATTTCTTTATGAGTTGAACAAATTTCAATTTTATCAGTCTAATGCGTAAATATTTATAAATCTAGGTAACTTACTTAGAGTTGAGGGGCAGATATTGCTGGTCTTAGTAACAGATCATGCTCAGAATTTTTTTTAAAGATGTACTTATTTGACAGGCAGAGTTATAGACAGATAGAGGAAGAGACAGAGAGAGAGAGAGGTCTTCCATCTGCTGTTTTAATCCCCAAGTGGCCACAAGAGCCAGAGCTGAGCTGATCCAAAGCCAGGAGTCAGGAGCTTTTTCTGGGTCTCCCACATGGGTGCAGGGGCCCAAGGACATGGGCCATCTTCTATTGCTTTTCAAGGCCATAGCAGAGAGCTGGATCTGAAGAGGAGCAGTTATGACTGGAACTGGCAACAATACGGGATGCCGGCACTGCATGCATTGGCCTTATCCTCTACGCCACAGCGCCAGCCCCAACCCTCAGTATTATTTAGACAAAAGGAGATAATATTCCAAGGGAAAAAGCATCTTGGATGAAACATGCTTGGTATTATGCTGACTATAATTTATAGCACAGAGGTGGGTTTTGGGCTTTTTAGTGAAGATGTGAGTTCTTATGCTCATATCCCATATTTCAGTGCCCAGTATGAATCCTGACTCCATCTCTCAATTCCCGTTCTCTGCTAATGCAGACCCTGGGAGGCAGCAATGACAGCTCAAGTAATGGTGTTCCTGCCACACATTTGAGAGACTTGGATTTGACTTCCAAGCTTCTGGCATCAGCCCCATAATCCAGCCTTTGCAGGCATTAGGGGAGTGAACCAATGGATGACAGCTTTCAATCTGTTTTTCTCTTGTCTCTGTCACTATATCTCAAACTAAAAACTTAATTAAATTTACAGTATAGCAATTCATTATCAAGGAAAATACATATGGAGAGAAAGGATTGCAAAAAGCTCATGGAAATTCAATTAGAAGATTTCGGGGGCGTGTAAAAAATTTTGATACCATCCCTACAAGGGGTATTCAAAAAGTTTATGGAAATTTGTATTGTGAAAAAAGAATGCATAGATTTAGGGGCACGGTGGCATAGCAGGTAAAGCCAAGGCCTGCACTGCTGGTATCCCATATAGGTACTGGTTCAAGTCCCAGATGCTCCACTTCTGATCCAGCTCTCTGCGATTACCTGGGAAAGCAGTGGAAGATGGCTCATGTCTTTGGGCCCCTGCACCTGCACAGGAGACCCAAAAGAAGCTCCTGGCTCCTGGCTCCTGGCTTTAGATTAGTGCAGCTCTGGCCATTGCGGCCATCTGAGGAGTGAACCAGAGGATGGAAGACCCCCCCCCCTCTTTCTGACTCTGCCTCTAGGTATCTCTGCTTTTCAAATAAATAAATAAATCTTTTTTAAAAAGTAGGCATAAATTTAAAAAATGATTTGCACAGAAATGAAGGTATTTTAATTCAATTTTCATGACCTGACTGTGTGTGTGTGTGTTTTAAAAATTTGTTCCAATACAATACAACCCAGCCATCCCACTCCTTGGAATTTACCCAAAGGAAATTATATTGGTAAATAAAAAAGCTGTCTGCACCTCAATGTTTATGGCAGCTCAATTCACAATAGCTAAGACATGGAATCAACCCAAATGCCCATCAACAGAAGACTGGATAAAAAAATTATGGGATATGTACTCTATAGAATACTATACAGCAGTTAAAAATGAAATCTGGTCATTTGCAACAAAATGGAGGAATCTGGAAAACATCATGCTGAGTGAATTAAGCCAGTCCGAAAGGGACAAATATCATATGTTCTCCCTGATCGGTAACACCTAATTGAGCACCAAAGGGGAAACCTGCTGAAGTGAAATAGACACCATGAGAAACAGTGACTTGATCAGCCCTTGTCCTGATTGTCAAGCAACAACTTACTATTTTATTCCTTTTTGTATTTTTTGTTCTATTTAATACTATTGGTTGAACTCTTTAATTAACACACAAATATTCTTAGTTGTTTAAATTTAACTGAAAAGTGATCCCTGTTAAATGTAAGAGTGGGAATAAGAAAGGGAGGAGATGTACAGTTCAGCACATGCTCACTTGGACTTATCCCTAATGGTAGAGCTAGAAACGTACAGGGGATTCCAATTCAATCCCATCAAGGTGTCATGTACCAATGACGTCTTACTTGTTAAGGTGATCAGTTTAAGTTCATAATTGATCAAAAAGATGGGAATAAGTGTCAAAGGGATTACATAAATAAGACCAGCATCTGCAAATAATTGATAGAATTAAAAAAGAGAATTATCCTATACGGGAAACGGGATATACAGCAGATTCATAGAATGGCAAAAGCCTTGAACTGTACTCTGACTTCAGAATCAGCCCTTAAGGCATTCGCATCTGGCTAAGAAGCCCATGAGAGTTTCACAGGCATGGAAAGCCAAGACAATCTGGCAAAAAAAAAAAAAAAATGAACAAAATGAAAGATCTCTGTGAGTGAGATCCCATTGGAAAGAACGGGCCATTTAAGAAGGCAGTATCTTTCTCTGAAGGGAGGTGAAAACTTCCACTTTAAATATGGCCTCGTCTAAATAAGATCAGAGTTGGTGAACTCACGAGGCTTCCATGGCCTTGGAAGCTCATGACAAGAGCCTTGGGTGATTACTGACATCATAAATAAGAGTGTCAATTGTTAAATCAACAATAGGAGTCACTGTGCACCTGCCCCCCATGTAGGACCTCTGCCCTTAGTGCACTGTACCATGAGAAATAATGGTGAAACTACTACTCAAACAGTGCTCTAGACTTTGTGTGTCTTTTTGGGTGCAATATGTTGAAATCTTTACTTAGTATATACTAAGTTGATCTTCTGTATATAAAGCTAATTGAAAATGAATCATGATGAAGTTGGGATGGGAGAGGGAGTGGGAGATGGGATGGTTGCGGGTGGGAGGGAAGTTATGGGGGGAAAAGCTGCTATAATTCAAAAGCTATACTTTGGAAATTTATTAAATAAAAGTTGAAAAGAAAAAAATTATTCTAAAAGTTGTTAGTCATTATTTATAATACTCTAACCCTGCTATGGATAATTACAATTTGAAAAATTCTATTAATGTGCCAACATTTCAGAGTACCAGAGTGTAAGTGCTTCCACTATTTTTATCATTAATCAGTAATAGCTAATGACCTGGGAAAAGCAACAGAAGATGGCCCAAGCATTTGGTCCCTGGCCAACCACATGGGAGACCCAAATGAAGCTTCTGGTTCCTGGTTTCTGCCTTGCCCAACAATGTCTACTGCAGACACCTGATAAATGAACCAGTGGACTTGCTCTCTCTAATTCTCTCCCCCTTTGTAACTCTGACTTTCAAAATAAATACATATATTTAAAAAATAGTAAGTTGATCTTTTCACCATTTCATGGAAAAAATTTAAGAACCTAGTTATCCCAGTAGCTTATAGGCCTTTGAATTGAGGTTTATTCCCAATTTACTTTTTCTTAGTCTTTTTTTTTTAATTTGACAGAGTTAGACAATGAAAGTTAAACAGTGAGAGAGAGAGAGAGAGAGAGAGAGAGAGAGAGAGAAAGGTCTTCCTTCCATTGGTTCACCACCCAAATAATCGCCACAGCCAGCGCTGTGCTGATCCGAAGCCAGGAGCCAGGTGCTTCCTCCTGGTCTCCATGTGGGTGTAGGGGCCCAAGCACCTGGGCTATCGTTAACTGCCTTCCCAGGCCACAGCAGAGAGCTGGACTGAAAGAGGAACAACCGGGACTAGAACCTGGAGCCCATATGGGATGCTGGCACCACAGGCAGAGGATTAACCAAGTGAGCCTTGTCACTGGCCCCTAGTCCCAATTTATTTTTAATAATTTAGTTAAGGCCAGAGCCGCAGCTCAATAGGCTAATCCTCTGCCTGCGGCGCCGGCACACCGGGTTCTAGTCCCAGTCGAGGCGCTGGATTCTGTCCCGATTGCTCCTCTTCCTGTCCAGCTCTCTGCTGTGGCCCGGGAGTGCAGTGGAGGATGGCCCAGGTCCTTGGGCCCTGCACCTGCATGGGAGACCAGGAGGAAGCACCTGGCTCCTGGCTTCACATCAGCGTGGTGCGCCGGCCACTTGGGTGTGTGTGTGTGTGTGTGTGTGTGTGAACCAACGGAAAAAGGAAGACCTTTCTCTGTCTCTCTCACTGTCTAACTCTGCCTGTCAAAAAAAAAAAAATAGTTTAGTTAAATTGTGGATCCTTTTATCTTATCTGACTAGAAGTGTTGTAGTAAAATATGTAGCTAGGGAAAGAACTGGGATTTGACAGTTCCAGTTGAACTGCTGCTGGACAGCTCCTCACTGATTGACATCTTCAGACCAACCACTATTTACATCTCGAGTTGATGACTGACATAGTTGACTGACACCTCCAGGTGATTCATGGTTTGACAGCCGCAGCCAATCTGCCACAGCACAGCTGCAGCCAGCCCCTATGACAACCTGAACCCAACCCCCATGACAAGTCCTCTTGTATATACCCTTCTCTTTCTGAGATCTACTCAAACCTCCCTTTCTGTACATGTTGCAGGCTCACCTTCCATGTACCAGCAATCCCTTGTCCTTTCTGGAGTAGTGGAAATCACAAGCTCATAATGTTGCAAGCGTACAGCCAGCATTAGCTGGAAATATCCAACATGGTGCAAGATGTAACCTGTAGGTCATTATGATGTCAGTATAATAAAATTAGTATTGAGGGGCATGCCCACTCCCATAATGCACTTGATGCCATGACACAATATTTACCCAAATGGCACAGAAATGGATTGTGCTTGAGACCCACCCAAACCATCTCCTTTTGAATATTCAATTAGGCTACATCCTGACTTCACCCCTACACATCCAGAGGGTATAAAAAGAGGTCTAACCTTGTTGAGGGAGGTTTTTTGTTGTTGTTGTTGTTAAATTGAAGGTATCGGAAGACTACAAGGCAAAAAGGGAATATTTTTGTAACAATGCTAGGACATATATGAAGCATTCCTCACCGTCAGATGTGGGGAAAAAAGGGAAGAATTTATGTTATCAGAATCTAGAATGTGGGAAGAGAGCTGGACTGACAGAAAGGGGCATTTTCTATTTCTAGTAACTCTGAGGCTAATATAAAAGTGTGGAAAACAATTTGAGACTGAACCAATTGTCTGGGGAGAGAAGTGTTACTTGGTAAAGCTAACATGGGAAGGATCGACAACAGAAACTTGCATAGCCCTTCTCTCGTCCTCCTTGCTCTGTGGTTTCCCTCTAGTGCACTATCAGAGCATAATAGAGGAGGGGCAGAGAAGCAGAAATGCTTGCAACGACCCAATCCAGCATCACAGAAGACATGTGCTCAAGGAGAAGAGAAATTGCTTAATACTAAACGCATTGGTTTTAGTGACCTTGCAGCACATAAAAATTCAATACCCCTTTTCCAATCATTGTTTCTGAGGAGAGCCATATAAACAGTTTTGACTAATGGAATTTTTGAAAAAGTTGCATTGGGATTATTTTTTACAGTGAAATATAGAGTTTATGGAAGACAGGGTTTATAAAATAAAGTTTCTATAATGTTTAAGTTCAGTTTAAAGATTAATAATGATACCAAACACCCTTACACTTATCACCTAATTAAGGAATAGAACATTTTGTGTCTTAGAGATGCTTCTTTGACCCCATCCTTTTCTGAACTAATCACATGCCTATCACTTGGAATTTGTGTCAATAATTCTTTTATTTTCTCTATAATTTAACCACTTATCTATGTATTGTTTTCAAATTTACTGCTTCTCAATGGAAAACCTTGAAGTGAGTCCACGCAACTGACTTTTTTCAGTAGGGAAAAAAGAGTCTTTTCAACAAATGATACATGAACCATTGGATATTCAGATGCAAAAAGACAGGTGATCTTGGATTCATACCTCATAGCAGTCAAAGATAAATCAAAATATATCATAAGCATAAATAGTTTTCCTAAGTCATCTAAAGAAAACATAAGAGAAAATCTTTGAGAATCTGAGCTAGGCAAGAATTCTTTATACAAGATTAACAGAAATGGACAAGAAAATTAAAAGACTAGTAATAAATATTTCCAATGCTTATATAAGATAAATACTTTGTATCAATGATATATAAAGAACTCTTAAAACTCACTGGTAAGAATACCCAATTGTTAAAATATGTAAAATATTTTAATAAATATTTTATCCTGAGAAACCAGAATGTTCACACTTTTCTCATCGAATATAAAATGATGCTATCTCTTTGAGAATCACTCGGCAGTCTCTCAATTGGTTAAATTCAGCTATTTTACTTGGAGAAAGGAAATGCATGTCCATACAAAGACTGATATTAGAATGTTCATAGCATTTTTTTGCAGTAGTCAAAACCTAGAAACAAAATGTTTATTAACAGAATAACAGATTAAAACAGAAATGCCAAATATTATGTTATTCAATAATACAAAGGACTGTAGTAATAACATATATGCATTGTATAAAAAATTCATAAGATCGAAAATGGCTGAATAGTGAGAAGTCACACTGACCTCAGCTGCAGAAAGATAACAGAAAGATCAAGGAAGAATCACATTCCCAGGGGAATGATGGCAGAAATTTTCAGCAGAGAAGTGATAGGACAGAACCCAAACCCTGTGGGACAGTTAGGTATGACAACAAACAAACATGGCTGGCTGCATTACCAGCCAGCTTTGCATCTATGTAGCTGGCTGTTGGCTGGGAAACACCATCTTCTCAGACAAGGTAGGAAAAAGTTGCCATGAAGCCCTGCGACCAGCAGCTTAGAATTTCACATTTCCCTACTGCCTTCAGGTTCAGCCTGAGGAGCTGAGGAGTCTGAGTGGCTACTTTGCTGCCAAAAGGGAAGCCACATGACTTCCCTCCCCTCCTCCACCCAGTGCCAGCCTCAATTAGGAGTGGCAGAGTACTGATTGAACTGTGCTCTGATTCAGTAGACAGCAAACAATCATGCTGATTCCAGAATAAACAAGAGCCAGATTTAGGGCAATCCACAGAATGCAGATCTCCTGAATCCTCCAACTGTAGGAATTTGTGGTGTAACCCCTGGAGCTGTGTTTACTCACTCTACATCATCCGAGGGAGTTCCCTTCATCTTCTTGAGGCTAGTATCAACATCAGCCAAAAAATATTTGGACGTGGCCTGAGGAAATTCCTGCTGTACCTTCTAATTCATGGTTCTGGGTCTGCTCAGGCACAAAACCCAGCATCACCTTTGCACACTGTGTGATAACTAGGGGCAGTTTCACCTGTGGTTTTATAATCAAGACTGTTGATGCTAATATTACTATCTTTAGAGTAACACCTACTCACTCACAGTATATGGAATGCTCTACTGTTACTGTTCTGATTCAGGTGATAGCGACTACCATTCCCAACGCCTGGCTTTCATGATGGGCTATTTGGCTCATTATTCCACTGTATCCTGCAATATGAGAACTGTAAGTACTAATTACCTCAAACCCACTGGAATCTACCCACTTGAACACAGGGAAGAAACTGTCTGCATTTCACCTCTCTGGACCCACACCTGCCAGTGCAAAATGTCTTCTGTACCTTGTAGTCACGCGGTAGCACTACAGCAGAGTTCAGTTCACATCCCCCAGTATGGGACTAGAGCTTTTGGTTTTATAAGCAGCAGTACCAGTCACTCTCTCCCAGCAGGACCTGGAAAAGTTCACATCAATAACACAGTCCTGGGACCACAGTTATGGGTGCCACAGCCACAGAATCACTCAAGCTCGCAGGAGGGACAAGGGGACAGCACCTAGTATGTTCCACAACAATAGGAACAAGACCATGGCTATCACAATTTCTAGTGTAACTGACATCCAGCTCCTTGGAGATTGGATATACACACACTATGAAGCCCACACTCACCTCAAAATCACACTTTTATTCCTACAAATCATTGCAGTATTATTTATAGACACAGATGAAATTGATTAAAACAAAAGAAATCACTCAGCAATTACATTTCTGGGATCCCCTAGAATCAAAGCCAAAGCATCAAGACAAGGGATACTCTGCATTCAATCTAAATTATGAACTCTTTTCCAATAAAACCTACGCCATAAAATAGGGCTATTAAAACAGAATTGCAAACATCAACATAGGTCACAGGAAACACAAAAAAGCAAGGTAGCATGAGACCTCAAGAAGAACACCATAGTTCTCCAGAAATAGATTCTGTTCTGGAGATCAATGAAATGCCAGAAATAGAATTCCTACACCCACAAGGGAGACTCAGAAGAAGCTCCTATCTCCTGGCTTTGGATTAGCACAGCTCTGGCCATTGTGGCCATTTGGGGAGTGAAGCTATGGATGAAAGATCTCTCTGTGCCTCTCATTCTCTCTCTCTCTCTCTCTCTCTCTCTCTCTATATATATATATATATATATAACCTTTTCAAGTAAATAAACCTTAAAAAATGAGATTTTACACTTTAAACATAAGCAGCCCACTTTATGTCATTTATACCTCAACAGTGGTGATTTTTAAAATCTATTTAAGCAGCGGAATTTGTGGTGCAGCAAGTTAAACCATCCACTTGTGATGCCCGCATCCCATATCATAGTGCTTGTTTAAGTCCCTGCCACTGTACTTGTGATCCAGCTCCCTGCTAAAGCTTCTGGGAAACAGCAGATGATGGCTCAAGCACTTGCCTCACTGCCACCCAAGTTGGAGACCTGGATAAATTTCTGGCTCCTGATTTCTGCCTGGCCCCCAGTCCTAGCTACTGCAATTGGAGAGTGAACCAGTAGATGGAAGATATTTCTTTCCTCTCTGATATCCTGCCTTTCAAATAAATATTTAAATTTTTTACTTGATTTTTAATTGCATATAAATAAAATCATACCAAAATAATTATTTCATGGCTTGTATCTTTCATTCTGTATCATGTTTTGAAATTAACTTTGTTGATTAATTGGTAGTACTTTATGTGCTCAAATTAATACACATATTTATCAATTTTGCTGTTGATAAACACTCAGGTCCCTTATAGTCTTTGTCCATGGTGAACAATGATGCTGCAATATACACTCCTGTTTGGAAGTTTGTCCCTGGGATCATAATCAGGTTAAGGCTTCCACATATGAATTTGTAGGAGGAGAGAAATAGCAGCTATGGTATCACCATGGTCTTCATTCCCAAACGCTCTGGGTATCTCTTTTTTGTTGAACTTTGCATACCCTTTGCTATAAAATGCCCAATCATATCTTTTTTCCATCTTTATTGGAATGTTTGCATTGTTCTTACTGATTCATAGGTATTCTGTACATCTTTTGAATTGATTTCAGTTTGGTCTTTCTGTGTTACAAATACCTTACAGTTTTTGGCTTATATTTTCACTTTCTTAATAATAGGTTGTAGAAAATTTTAATTTTAATGCAATCAATGATATTTTTAGAACTTTAACATATGCCTTTGCCTTTTTAAAGAGTTCTTTCATTCCCTAGGATAATATCATAAAACTATTAGCTTTCATTATTTCTCAAAAATTTTACAAATTTGCACTTACTATAAAGAGAATTAGGGATGTTTTGTTTGTTCGCTAATTTATTTAAATTAATAACTGGCCAACCCAAGGCCAGTGCTGTGGTGTAGCTGGTAAAGCCACTGCCTGCAATGTTGGCATCCCATATGGGTGCTGGATCATGTCTGGGTTGCTTTACTTCAGATTCAGCTCACTACTAACTGCCTGGGCAAAGCAGTAGAGAATGAATGACTCAAGTGCTTGGGCCCTCTTTCCATGTGGGAGACCTAGAGGCAGCTCCTGGCTCCTCGCTTCCATCTGGCTCAGTCCCAGCCATTGCCAAAACTTGGGAAGTGAACCAGTAGATGGGAAAGTGATCTCTCTCTCTCTTGTTCTCTTTCTCTCTCCCTCCCCCTCCCCCACTATGTAACTGCCTTTCAAAAAAACAATAAATCTTTAGAAAATAACTGGCCAACACTTATAACAACCAGCAGCATACTATAGAGTATTATATTACAAAGATGGAAAGATCAATCACCCTTGATAATGTTGTTGAATATCTAAATAAACCTTAGAACCACCTGTTTCCAGACTTCATGCTGTATGAAATAATAACATGCTAAATTTTCATGCTACTCTTTTTCCAACCTCATTGAGGTATGATTGACAAATGAAATCTATATATACTCATATTTAGCATATAAAACATGATGTTTTGATATATATATATATATACACCTGTTAAATGATTATCACAATAAAAATAAGAAGTATGTCCATCACCTCACATAGTTATCATTTTTGAACAGAGTAGAAAAGGTATTATGATGTACTGGAGGTAGGGGAAAAAGGAAGATATTGAACAAAAGGTACAGATCTTCAGCTATAAAATGAATAAATACTAGAGACCTAACATACAACACGGTGATTAGAGTTAATAATAATATATCCTTGAACTTAAGATAGATCTCAAGTCCTAACAGATAAACACACACACACACTCACACACACAATGGTAACTGAGTCCATTCTTATTCAGTATTCCTTTATCTAAGTTGAATTCTTGATGTTTAATTTAAAAGTGATATAACTACATAAGCACTTTTTCATAAGCAAGATTGAAAAATAGAGCAGAAAATTCAGGACAAGCCAGTACACTGACCCAGTTGGTTTTTATCTGTGTTACTGAAATTTGTATGATAAATTTTCAGGTGTTTTTACCAAATTGGACTAGTCACATCAGGATCCAAAGAAAAAATTTATGTAGGTTTCTGTTGCAAAACATGACACAGTTTCAGTACTGAACACAGCACTCACGCTTGAATTCTTGTTATCAAATCTGAGAATCAGCAACCTCTTCAAATACCTCCCCTGAAACAGCTTTGATTGGAGTGGCTAGCAGGACCTGGGACAGATTTAGTGTGCTATTAATGGTACAAGCTGTGCCATTATGGAAGCCTAGCACTAGACAAAACATTGTTACAATGAAAAGGCCATATAATGTCTTATGGGGCTCTGAACTTGTTGGAAATGTATCTGAATTCTCAGAGGTAAAAGAATGAAGATGTAAGTAAGCATGGGGCCAGTGTTTAGCTTTGTATTTTATTTTATACTTAAATATAATGAGAATAAGTGTAACAAATTCCTATTACCTGAGATTCATACAGAATCAATTTATTCTTCAGGTCGACATTTTGGGAAGATGAAGCTATTTGTGTCTTTATATTCACGAGAGAGATCCTCAACATCTGGACTGTGAAGATTTGACAGAGTGAGGCACCAGATAATTTACAGAAACTCATTATGTCTAATTTGTACCAATTAATGTGAAAGTCTAGCATTTCTCCAAAAACGCCTCCTATGTTAAGTGGTGAATGAATTGATGTCTTACAGGTTCTGTTGATTAGGTTAGCCAGAGCATATGCATCATGACTTCAGTCATCAATTATTATGCTTAATAAGGTCTTCCATTTTTCAGTAAAATGGCCTCTTCAACCTGACTTTCCAAACCCATATCACTTTATTTTTTGTGTGTTACTTTTGTAGGCTATGACCTTCAAGTAAAATTTAATAGTTAGCAAAGTTCGCAGGAAAAGTCCTCTGAGAAAGGTGTATCCACCTGAGAAGTGGGGTGAAGAGCAGAACACAGCTACATTGGGAAACTAAGGAACCTGGGACTTGGACCTGGGCCTGTAATGGTCATTAATGTACTTGGTGAATTTATGTAAACTGTTATTTGTGCCTCCCTTCTTCATCTGTTCCCTAATAGAAGTTAAACTAGATTTAATCTCTAAAATTCCATGTGTTCATGTCATTAGTTCAGAGTGATTAAATCCCACAGTTTTATCTTGCTTTTGTTAGCATTTAGGACATTCTCTCTCATCCTCACCACTTAATGACTTCCTTTATACAACTAACAAAATAATCTCAATGTTTTTAGAAAATCTTCCTGCAGCTGGTGTTGTGGCATAAAGGGTTAAGCTGCCACCTGCGATGCCAGCATCCCATATGGGCACCAGTTCAAGTCCCAGCTGCTCTTCTTCCAATCCAACTCTGTGCTATGGCCTGGGAAAGCAGTAGAAGATGGTCAGTGTCCTTGGGCCCCTGCACCCAGGTGGGAGGCTCAGAAGAAGCTCCTGGCTCCTGGCATCGGCTTTGTCCACCTCCAGCCATTGCAGCCAATTGGGGAGTAAACTAGCAGATGGAAGATATCTCTCTCTCTCTCTCTTTCTGTAACTTTTTCAAAATAAATTAATTAAAAGAGAAAATCTTCCTTAGTTTCCAAAGAAAGTTGGAACTCATAATTTTTTACATTCAAAATATTAATATGTCTGGGTATATGCATGTGTGTGTTTGCTCAGATCACCAAGGAAAAGAGCCTAAGAACAGACTTTGAAATGAAGCAAATCAATAATAAATTATATCTTCCACACTCATGCATACAATACATTGTTAGAGTAACATTTACAAAACAAGTGTGAATAAGGGTCCTGTGAAGATTTTACCGTAATAGAAGCCAGGCACCATGGTCTTCTGGTATGGCATCCTGGACATGTACCACTCATCTGTTCCTATCAGGAGATACTGATGGGAAGATTGAGCCCTGTGTAGGACCCCATACAGGAGTTCTTTAATGGGAAATATTTTCTCTTGGGCAAATGTATTAATATTTATTGATTTCCAATGCATATGCCTATGATATTCATGTATACAGAGGGAGACTTCATATAAATATGTGTACATATTAGTCTTAAGCTTTAATACAGCACTAGAAGCCTCATAAGACATGCTATAGAACCAGTTAGAAGTGATAAAGTAAATTTTTTCCTCATTTCCTCAAAGTAGCAATAATAGGGAATTGGTCGATAAAAACTAGGCTTATCACTGGGGACTAGGGGAGATGCAGGTACGAGTGCTGTGTGCCATAATTTTCTCAGAGCTCTTTAGGATAATTAAGATCTAATTGGCCATGGCATTAACTGGTTTGAGTAGATATAGTTGATATTGACTTCTTTCTCCTCCCTTTGTTACTGCCTGCAATCTATTAGTTTCTCAAATAAACTTTTGCACTTGAATCCTACCCTCAGGGTTAACATCTAGAAAAAAATAAGTCAGGACAACTGATATGGTTTGATATCCCAGGCAAGACTCTAAACAATGCAAAATCCTTCCTTGAATCTGCCATCTTTCAAAACCTCTTATGTAAAACCTTTATCATATTTGTATTTATCTCAAATTGATGATATTTTTATACCTACAAGGCTAAGATCTGCATTTTTAAAAAATTCTCAGTGCTTGGTACTTTCCCTGACACAAAGCAGCTATCCAATAACTATATATTGAATAAAGGAATGAACAGAGAATAATCAGAAAGTGTATTAGAAGAGAAACTCTTGCCATTATATCCCCAATACCCATAATAATGCAAAACAGGTAAGAAGACAATAAATATTTATTGATGAATTAATAACTCAATGAGTTTGCTGATTAGTAACAGACAGCACTGGGTAAATTCTTTGAAGAACTACATGAATAGAAAAGAGAATATTTGCATTGGATGAGGTAATTTTGTAGCAAAAGGGCTATCACTGAAACATTTGAATGGAAGAAATTATAAAAACCAATGACAGAATATCCTTTAATTCTTTTGGAAAGGACATGAATAAAAAATCAAGAGAGATGTCTAAAGGGATCAACCTGCAATAATGAGTACGTCAGAGTCACATAAGAATTAGGCATTTAAACAAAGATGGTTAGGTTCAGATATAATGTTTGGAAAATTAAGCAGAATTAGTTTCATGAAGGATACAATCACTCTTGAAATTTATTTAAAGTTCTATTTTAAAATTAATTTCACTGTAATTGAGTGACTTACTAATCAGGTTTTTCTTAAAAGTGCCATGAAGCTTTTGAGGTCATATTTTTGCTGTCATTAAATGTTTCATTTAACACTTTAAAAAGAGATTCAGAAGAATTATACAAATCTACCCATCCCCTCCACTAACCAAAATATAATAAATAAAAAATAATTGCTTCTTTAATCTCCTACTGAAAATGGAACCATAAATCTGTATGGTTTTCTTTGTAATTTTGGATTTTGGTAATTATCTAAAACTGAAATAACTCAAGGAGAATATAAAATATTGAATATGAGTTTAATATATACTTTAAAATGTATTTACACTACCAGGTCCTTTAAAACTTAGAATCATGTATGAAGCTAAGGAAAATATAGTATGCCTGGTACTATATTATAGATATCATATGATAAAAGCATACATTAAATACTATGTATTTTTGAACAAAATTTCTCAAGATAAATATTTCATGTCATGAATCTTGGGGGAAACTGGATATCAATGTCATTAACTATTGATGAGGGCAAAAGTAATCAATCCAAAAAGATTCCCTCTTGTTTATTTTATTGCCTATTTCAGAGTCCACGGTAAATTCTCAAGTCTGGGAATTCTCACTCTCAATGAAAGTCTCTGAAAGTTGTATATCTGGATAGACAGTAATTGCAGTCTTCCACAAGGCAAAACTCAATAGTGTGAGCTATTTGTTTTTTTGCCCATGTGTTAATTTTCAAGAGGACTTGGACAGACTTGGACAGACTTGGACAGAAAGACACTATCACTGATATTCACTTTGTTGTGTCAAACACGTTGCTTTCTCCATTTATGTAAATATTTTAGAAACTACTGTGTATCAAGTACAGATATTAGATGTAGATTTGATAGTTATTAGAAATGTGAAGGGAAGTTCTAAGGAAATATTTTGGAAAAAATGTCAACCATCATGGCTCGGTCTACATAAATCCAGCCTCCTTCCTGCTATTTACAATGTAAATTCAAATTCATTATAGGAGACAAAGATACAAACACAGGGTCTCATTTTTCCCCTCTTCCATTCCCTAGCAATTTATTTTACTTTACATTTTAGCTGAAGACTCATCTAGAAGAAACAATGTTTCCTGTAAATTGATACAGTTCATAGTCATTTTTAATATTGCCTGCTCTACTACCATACCATCCTCACCCCAGTATGAGAAATTCACATCATTCTACCCAGTTACCATCCCTTTAGATGAAATAATCACATATGAGTAGCACTGACATTGGAAGACAATTTAGATATCAATTTTAACATCTTTATTTCATAAAATAGATGAAAAATGAGGCCCATAAGTTTAAAATTACCAGGCAAAGTCAAATTGCAAATTAATAACAAAGTCCCCAGAACCCGGGTCCTATGGCTATCATCTCAAAGAATTCTTTCACTGTGAAATAGTCCTGAGTTTTCAGTTTCTTTGACATTTATCCTTTGACATTTTCAGTTTCTTTGTCATTTAGCTACCACGAGTAATATTATTTTCAAAAAAAAAAATATGTTACATGTTATTTAATTCAAAAACCTAAACTGAAGGCTGAAACTAGATTCATTTTATTTTACAAGTTTTATCAACACATTTTTGTTGGGCAACTTCTATATTCCAAGTTCTATTATCAAGCACTATTCTGAACTTTGAGAATATAGAAGTAAACAGAACAGATAGAAATCCTTGCCCTGGGCTAGCATTACGGTGTAGTGGTTTAAGCCTTCACCTACAATGCTGACATCCCATATCAGCACCAGCTGGTGTCCAAGCTATTCCTCTTCCAATCCAGTTCCCTGCTAATGTGCCGTGGAAAGCAGCAGCAGATGACCCAAGTGCTTGTGCTCCTGTTACTCACCTGGGAGAACCAAACTGAATTCCAGATTCCTGGCTTCAAATTGGCTCAGCCCTGATTGCTGCAGCCATTTGAGGAGGGAACCATCAGATGGAAGATACCTCTCTCTCTCACTCTCACTCTTTCTCTCTCTCCATAACTCTGTCTCTCAAATAAAAAATAATTCTTTAAAAAAGGAAATCCCTGCTCTTAGTGGATCATACAACCTAAACTTTCTATTATAATATATAATTGTCATATTCCATCTTGGTCAATTAAGTTGTATCTTTAGTTTTATTGATTTAGACAAAAAGTTTATGCAATTAAAAAAAATTCTTTGAATATAGGGGAGGACATTCATCTGAGCCATTAAAATGCCAGTTGGAATATATGCAGGAGTACCTGGGTTACATATCTAGCTATAGCTCTTAACTCCATTTCCTGATAATGCAAACTCTGGGAAGCAGCAGTGATGGTTCAAGTTCTTGGGTTCCTGCCACTTTGTAGGAGACCTGGAATGAATTTCCAGTTTCTCGTATCAGCCCAGCCTAGCCCAGTTCTAGCTATTGCAAGCATTTGGAGAGTAACTCAATGAGTAGGAGTACTTTATCTCTCTCTCTCTCTCTCTCTCTCCATCTCACAAATAATTTTTTAAAACTCAAAAATTCTTGTCATAGCATGTGTCTGAAATCTTCTTTCTTTACTGCCTCCATTGTTTTCTCTCCTTATTCTTGTTTTATTAATGTATCTATTGATCATGGAATAAACTGTGTGAGTATAAAGACTTTCTCCAACTTATTCATTTCTGTATGCCCAAATATTTAAACAGAGTAAGCATTTCTGAAAGTTAGTACCTCATAAATATTTGTGGAATAAGTTAATCAGTTCTCCCTTCCACAGAAAAATATCACAAATGTTTTACGGTGTATCTTTTCAATCTCTTTCAATGTATAATATAGTAATTTTAACAACTGAATCCACTATTTTGATTTAATTGATTCATAATAAATTACATAGCAAATCATAGTTATGATTTTAGATCCCCTCTTTCATGGAGCTTAATATCTAGATAGAGTAAGAGCGACCGCGTATCATAATTTAAAAATTAATGAAAAGTGTATCATTGTATCAAATGAGTAGTCACAAGAGAGTATAAATTGAAATTTCAAAGGAGAACAAACAATTTTATCAGAAAACGTGTACCAGATGTATGATGAAATGTTAGTTTAACATTAGTGTGGATACAGGTAAGGTATAAGACAGGACAGAATAGTAATTTGAGAAGAGAGAATCCCTTGTAGAAGATACTGGATGCCTGGCTGAGGTACTTAGAACTAGCAGTATTTAATAAGTAAGGAAGGGAGGCCGGCACCACGGCTCAATAGGGTAATCCTCCGCCTGCGGTGCTGGCACATTGGGTTCTAGTTCCAGTTGGGGTGCCGGATTCTGTCCCGGTTGCTCCTCTTCCTGTCCAGCTCTCTGCTGTGGCCCAGGAGGGCAGTGGAGGATGGCCCAAGTGCTTGGGCCCTGCACCTGCATGGGAGACCAGGAGGAAGCACCTGGCTCCTGGCTTCGGATCAGTGTGGTGCGCAGGCCTCAGTGGCCACTGGGGGGTGAACCAACAGAAAAGGAAGACCTTTCTCTCTGTCTCTCTCTCTCTCACTGTCCACTCTGCCTGTCAAAAAAAAAAAAAAAGTAAGGAAGGCTTCCAAAAAGGAAGTGACAAAGTAAAAGGGTTCATAAAGAAGATAAATCTGAAAGTGATACACAGAGGGAATTGAAATAGAGATTTAGGAGGCAAGAGGAACAGTTAGAGTGGTTATTATAAAGAGCAAAACATAAAGCAATAAAGGCTGAGACTTAGTGTTCACACCAAGAAAAGGGTTAACAGGTTGAAATTTCAACTTTTTTTTAAAGATTTATTTATTTATTTGAGAAGCAGTGCTACATAGAGAGGGAGAGGCACAGATAGAGTGGTCTTCTGCTGTTTCACTCTCCAAATGGCCACAAAGGCAGGAGTTGGGCCAATCCCAAACCAGGAACCAGGAGATTCTTCTGGGTCTCCCACATGGGTGCAGGGGCCCAAACACTTGAGCCATCTTCTACTGCTTTCCCAGGCCATAAGCAGAGAGCTGGATAAGAAGAGCAGCCAAGTTATGAACTGGTGCCAATATGGGATGCCTGGGTCTCAGGGGCTTAATCTACTATGCTATGGCAAAGGCCCTGAAACCTATGACATTTGTGTCACTTGACCTTCCTAAAACTTTGTGATATTCTTAAAAAGGTTAAGGATAATATTCTGGTATTTTTCATATCAATGCAAAAATCAAAAGACTTTAAATTGCAACAAATATTGAAAAACAATTTGCCACAAGTGACACAATTTCCTTTGTAGCTAATGTTTAGCTTTTACTTTAATTTTAATTTTTAAGGTAAACAAATTTCATGTATTTCATATATACTTATTTAGGATCACAGTAATACTTCCCACTTAATTCTTGCTCCCATTCATGCTCCCACCCTCCTTCCTCATTACTTTTTATTCTTTCCATTAATTTTTATAGTGATCTACATAGTTTATTTTATACTCACATTAACCCTATACTAAGTAAAGAATTTAATAATGGTAAGAAGTGAAAAAACATTGTTCCTCAACAATAGAGAGAAGGGCTCTAAACAATCACCCATTCTCAAAATATCAGTTTCCCTCATATATATTATATTTGTTTTGTACTCTGTTAGTTGCCAGTGATGAGGGAAAATATATGGTATTTTAGGACTGGCTTATTTCCTTAAGAATAATCACTTTTAGTTGCAACCATTTTGCTGCAAAAGACAGAATTTCATTTTTTATTGCTGAGTAGCATACCACACTATATAAATACACAATTTCTTTATATAGTTATCAATTGATGGACATCTGAGTAAATTCTATACCCTAGCTATTGTGAATTAAGCTGCAATAAACATGGGGGTACACATAAGTCTTTCATATGCACATTGCATTTCATTTGGGTAAATTCCCAGGAGTGGAATGCTGGGTCATATGGTATGTCATTTTCAGCTTTCTGAGGTATTTCCATACTCTCTTCCACAATGGCAGTACTAGTTTATATTCCCAGCAACAGTGGATTAGTGTATGTTTTCCCCCAAATACTCACTAGCATTAATGTTTTGTTGATTTCTGTAGGAGAGTCATTCTAACTTGGGTGATGTGAAACCTCATTGTGATTTTTATTTGCACTTCCCTGAGGGCTACTCATCATTAGCATTTTTCATGTGTCTTTTGGCCACTTGAATATCCTCTTTTGAAAAATGCCTATCCTAGTCCTTTGCCATTTCTTAATTCCATTTCTTAACTGGATTGTTGGTTTTGCTGTTGTTGGGTTTCTTTAATTTTTATAGATTCTGGATATTAATCCTTTATCAGTTTCATAGTCTGCAAGTATTTTCTCCCATTCTTTCAGTTGCCTCGTCCTTTTGATGAGTATTCATTTTGCAGTGCAGAAGCTTCTTAGCTTGATGCAATTCCATGTGTCTATTTTTTGCTTTGACTGTGATTTCCAAAAATTCATTGCCTATGCAAAATTCTTGCATAGTTTCTCCAATGCTGTCCCCCAGTGAGTTGATGGTATTAGGCCATAGATTTAGATCTTGATCCATTTTGCAAAAGGTGTAAGATAGAGGTCTTGTTTCATTCTTCTGCACATGGAGATCCAATTTTCCCTGCACTGTTTGTTGAAGAAACTTTTCTTTCTACATGATTTATTTTAGCTCCTTAAAGATTAGTTGGTTATAAATGTATGGACTGATGTCTGGGGTTTCCGTACTGTTCCATTTGTCTATAAATCTATCTTTGTGCTAGTAGAAGACTCTTTTGATTACAACTGTCCTGCAGTATGTTTGGAAATCTGTTATTATCATGTCTCCGGCTTTGTTTTGTTAAAGATTTCTTTACCTATTTCCTAGATGTGAGAGGAATGATGTTGTCATTTTGATTGGGATCACATTAAATGTGTAAATTACTTTTGGTGGTATGGACATTATGATATGAATTTTTCCAATCTATAAACATGAGGGTTTTTCTATTTTTCATGTATTCTTTTATTTATTTCTTAAATGTTTTGTAATTTTCATCATAGAGTTATTTTATCTTCTTGGTTGAATTTATTCCAAGATATTTAAATTTTTTACAGCTATTGTGAATGAAACTATTCTTGCAAGTTCTTTCTCAGCCATAGCATTGTTTGTGTATTTAAAGACTATTGATTTTTTTGGTTAATTTTATATCCTGCAAATTTTATCAAATTCTCTTATGAGTTCCAATAGTCTCTTAGTGGAGTCTTTTAGTTCCCCTTGTATATAGGGTCATGCAATCTGCAAACAAGTATAACTTGACTTCCTTCTTTATAATTTGAATCCCTTTGATTTCTTTTCTTGCCTAATGGCTCCGGCTAAAACTTCCAGGACTGTATTGAATGGCAATAGTGAAAGTGGGCATCCTTGTCTGGTCCTGGATCTCAGCGGAAATGCTTTCAATTTTTCGCCATTCAATAAGATGCTGGCTGTGGGTTTATCATATATTGTCTTGATTGTGTTGAGGACTCTTCCTTCTATACCCAATTTACTTAAGGTTTTTATCATGAGAAGATTTTGTATTTTATTGAATGATTTCCCTGCATCAGATTCAATTAGCTAGTGTTTATTGAAGAATATTCATATACATTCATCAGGAATATTCATCTATAGTTCACTGTCTCTATTATACATTTTTCTGGTTTTGGAATTCAGGTGATGCAGTTCTCATACTCATAGAAGTAGTACGGGAGAATTCCCTCCCTTACAATTGTTTTGAATAACTTGAGAAGGATTGGAATTAGTTCTTCTTTAAAAGTCTGGTAGAGTGATGTCATCTAGTCCAGGGCTTTTCTTTTTTGTAAGGATATTTATTGCTGATTCTTTTTTTGTTATTGGTCTGTTTAGATTTTCTATGTCTTCATGATTCAATTTTGGTAGATTGTATGTGTCCAGAAACCTATCCATTTCTTCTAGGTTTTCCAATTTGTTGGCATATAGCTCTTTGTAGTAATTCTAGATGATTCTTTTTATCTGTAGTATCAGTTATTACATCTCCTTTCTCACCTTTGACTTGATTACTTTGGGTCTGTCTTCTCTCTCCCTTTTTTCAGTTAGACCAATGGTGTATCAATTTTGCTTATTTTTAAAAAAGCAGCCCTTTATGTCATTAATCTTTTGTATTTTCTTTTTGTTTCAATTTTGCTTATTTTTCTCTAATTTTAATTATTCCTTCCTCTTACTGATTTTGAATTTGGTTTGTTGTTATTTTTCTAGGTCGTTGAGATGCATCAATAGCACATTTATTTGGGGTAGTCCTCAATGTGACCAAGTAACCCTCTGCAATGACCCATCCCAGGCTGGTAGGGAGCTCTGAGCCTCTAACTCCATATATGTGATTGCCCAGAGACCCAACTACACCCTACACCTTATTATGCAAATGCAGAATTCCCACAGTCACAGACCACAAGGCTCCCACAGTCTCAGTGTGCCCAGGTTCCCATATTCAACCTCCAAGCCTTCACCATGTATGGAGGGAGCAGACACATTTCTAGAGTCAGCTGCCTCTGGGTGCTCCACCTTGGAAGTTTGAGCCCTGGAGCTTTTGACATATTGAGAAGATGGAGGCACCTCACAGTCCAACATGGGTTTCCAGTCCCCAGGCAATCCCGTACAACACTCTGAGTTAGCCACACTCCAAGTTAGTGGGAAATGCAAATTTTTCCCTCTGCTAAAATCCCCTGGTCATAGGAATGCACAAGAGTCACTGAAACCTCTGTTGGTGCCCAAATTGTGTCTCCTCCCTGCTAAATGCCAAGTGCCCTTGTCAGGAGAAGGGGAAACAGAAACATGCTTTCCTTTTGTTGGATTAGGCAAGTAACCTGCCCCCTGCTAGGGATCTTGTTCTTCTGACAAGTCTATGGAAAAAAACCTGAATGTGTATGTTTCAAAACAGTGTAAGTATAAAAAAAAGCTAAATATCATAGTCAGTCCCTTACATTATCTGAAATAAAAGGAAAAACAGGCACAAATCATCCAATAAGTGTATTAAATTTACCTCAAGTAGACTTTGAAATGTGTTCATTACTTAAGTAAAAAACATAAACTTTGTGTTTACTCGTGTCCTGAAATACAGTTTAATTGTAATTTAGCCCTGGGGGAATTGAATAAAAGATACAGAACTGGTTTTAAATCAGCAAACTGTGCAATCTCTCTAACACTTACTTTACATCAGATTGTGGAAAAGTCTTGAAAAATTACTGCACCCTCTTGCTCTACATAGTGAAGGTTCTTATAAATAAATTAACATTTGATTTTAGACTTCCTTAGAATAATACAAACATTAGAATCAGAGGCTATAACTGAGAACTATCTTAGGTCCTGAACATGAGCAGAGGAAGCCAATCCCTTACCCTGACAGATCTCATGCATTTTATTTGTACTTTGGGGACAAATCAGGACCAAAAACAACAGAAAATATAAGTTCCCTGTTTCATTTCCTTTTAGTGATATGAGCTCATGAAGATATTTTAGAAATGAGGCATGACCTAATGTTGGGAACACGAAAGAGTCACTTTGTTACAAGGAAGTCCTAGACATTGTGACTCTAACTTAAAAACATTTAGGAAAGTGAGGTGTAACTTGAGTTATACATACAACTCACAACAATATAAAAATATAGTTAAAAACCTTGGCTGAAACTCTTAAAAATGAATAATACCATTATTTCTCCAGGCATTAGGTTATTTCCAGCTGGATCTTCAAATCTCAAGCTGTATTTGTAAATCATGCAGTTTAAATTTGGGGGTACCAGGATGAGGGGGAAGTGCTGCCAAGAGTGAAGTTTGTTTGCAATCTATTAAATTCCAAAGCTATTCCCTTATTCAGCGACCAACTCTTAGATGACAAAAATTACCAAAATTAAAGAGAAAGTTTTCTCATTTTACATACTGTTTTTGTTCATAAGTGGATAAATAGGTATCTAGTTAGAACTATTTAAATCCCATTATATCCAGAGACAGTTTAAATAAGATTACAAGAGATATCTTCACTGTTAATATATTAGGATTTTAGAACTCCAGAGATCTGCAGAAACATTAGCAAAGATGTGGAGAAAAGGGAACCCTTGCATACTGGTTGGTGGGAGTGCATATTAGTACTACTATTGTGGAAAACAATAAGGAGATTTTGCAGAAAATTCAAAAAAGAACTTTGATCCAACAATCCCACTCCTGGGTATATATTCAGGGAAGTTAAATACATCTGTTGAAATGACATCTGCACTCTCATATTTATTGCAGCAGCATTCACAATAGCCAGGAAATGAAAGCAGCTAAAGTGTCCTTCCACCATCAAATGCATAGACAAAATATGATACATATACACAATGGCACCCCATACTGGAGCACAGGTTCAAATCCGAGCTTCTCTGCTTCCAATCCACCTTCCTGCTAATGTGTCTGGGAAAGCAGTGGAAGATGGCCAAGTCCTTGAGCACCTGACATCATGGGGAAGTACTGAATAGATTTCCTGGCTCCTGACTTCATACTGGCTCAGCCATGGCTCTTGTGGTTATTTGGGAAATGAAGCAGCAGATTAAACTGCATGCTCTCTCTCTCTCTCTCTCTCTCTCTCTCTCTCTCTCACTGTAAATAAATAAGTATTCAAATAAATAAATAAATAAATATTTTAAGAAAATTTCCCCCCCTTTTATTGGAGGACAAATTAAAGCAGAAAGCATTTCACAAGATTCCAAATTTCTATAGATTACACATTTTTTAAATAAAGAAAAATTTCACCTGAAAATAATATATCTTGAATTTATGTTATGAGATAAAACATAATCTTATATATTGAAAACATTTTATCTAATGCATAAATATGCATATATATGAGGTTTATGTATTTTTGATACATATATGCATAGTGTACTCTCTAATCAGGGTAAATATATCTCTGTCCTCAAACATTTAACATTTCTTCAAGGGAAAAATATCCAAAATCCTTTCTTGTATTTTTTTAGAGAAATGTACAGTATGACACCATTATCTATAGTGACTCACTCTACTGTGCAATTTGCCAGAATCAGTTTTGTAATGCATCTCATTTAGACACACATGGTTTGATATGTTGTTAGATTATCCACCTCAGCTTTGTCCAACAGCATTTTCTGCAGTGATGGAATGTTTTATATCTAAAGTTCAATATGGTATACATTAACCAGAGATGACAATAGAACATTTTAGAAATGTGGCTAATGTGACTGAGGGACTGAATTTTCATTTGGTTAAACATGAATGCATTAATTTTAAAATTATCACATGTGGCTAGTGGATATCACACTACACAGAGTAGAAGTCCACATTCTGACAATCCCGTTATCGAAATAAATCATTTAAAATATCTTTACTTTTTAATAAATCTTAATATCTAATGGTACATGTCTTATCTTATCATTTTTAAAGATGTATTAATTTATTATTTGAAATGCAGTTACAGAGAGAGGGAGACACAGAAAGACACATGTTCCATCTGCTGGTTCACTCCCCAAACGGCCGTAACAACTGGGACTGGGCCATGCTGAAGCCAGGAGTCAGGAGCTTCTTCCAGGTTTCCCAGTGTATGCAGGGTACAAGCACTTGGGCCATCCTCCACTGCTTTCCTAGGCCATTAACAGGGAGCTAGATTAGAAGAGAAAAACTGGCACTCCAATCAGCACCCATAGAGGATGCTGGCATTGCAAGCAGCAGCTCAACCTGCTCTAACACAGCTCGGGCCCTCTACCTTATCATTCTTAAAAATTATTTTACTTATTTTTGTCTTTTTATATTTCCATATGAATTTTGGAATCAACATGTTAAATTCCTCTTAAAAACCTTGGTTTTTATTTCAGTAGTATTACATTACATTTGAAGTAATTTTAGGCTGATTTGATATACTGAGGATGAATTCTTCCACCATGAAAAAAAATTTAAATTGCTTTTCTACAGAATTTTAAATTTATTACATATAGGTTTTCTATGTCTTCTTTTAGTTTTACTTTTAGGTGTCCCATAGATTTTGTTGATTATTATAAATACTATGTCTGTAATTCTATTACATTTTCTGCAGAACTATTACTGATATGTGAAAGTGCTATTAGTTTGTGGATATTCATGTATATCTAGAAACCTGAGAAAATCTTACTGTATTAATTTTAATAATTTATTGGTAAAATTTCTTCCTATGTTAATGGAGATAATCTTGTGGCCTAATATATACTACTATTTCTAATTTCATATTTATAATTTTCTTTGGCAGTTTTGTTAAATTAGTGCTGGTGTGCTATTTTTGTGAAGCTATGAAGTTAGGAATGCAATTTTACATTTTTAATTAAAATAAATGAATATGTGACAGACTGTACTAAAACATGGTCCACAAAACCAAACTATTTACCATCTGTTTTATTACGTAAGTTTGCCAACTGGAGTAGGAACATAGAACAGTATTGTTATTAGCAGAATTAGCATGAATTATGGTTTTATTCCTGAATTGAATATATGCAAGAACATTTCCCCACCCTGTTCTTAATAGTCTGTAAGGATCTGAATGCTCCTTAAAAATCAAAGAAATATCAGGGCTGGCATTGTGGTATAACAGGTTAAACCACCACCTGCAACACCAGCATCCCACGTGGGAGCCAGTTCAAGTCTCAGCTGCTTCTCTTCTAATCCAACTCCCTGCTAACGTGCCTGGGAAAGGAGTGGAGGATGGCTCAAATGCTTGGGCTCTGGCACCGATGTGGGAGACCTGGAAGAAGGCCCTGGGTCCTGGTTCCTGGCTTCAACCTGATGTAGCACTGGCCGTTGCAACCATTTGAGGAGTGAACCAGCAGATGAAAGTTCTCTCTCTCTCTCTCTCTGTAACTATGCCTTCAAATACATAAATTTTTATAAAAAAATTAAAAATATCTATATGGGCTGATAGCTGCATTACCAAGCCATTGTTGAAAAACACACTGAAACGTTCTAGCTTAAAACCAAAATTATTAATTATTGTCATGATTTTGATTTTGTTCTACTTAATACTATTGGTTGAGCTCTGTAACTAACACACAATTATTCTTAAGTGCTGAAAATTAACTGAAAAGTGATCCCTGTTAAATATAAGAGCGGGAATAAGAGAGGGAGGAGATGTACAATTTGGGACATACTTAAGCTGACTTGCCCCAAATGGTAGAGTTAGAAATGTGCCAGGGGATTCCAATACAACCCCATCAAGGTGACATGTACCAATGCCATCTTCGCTAGTCAAAGTGATCAATTTCAGTTCACAATTGACCACACTGATAGGTCTAAGAGTCAAAGGGATAACATAAACAAGACTAGTGTCTGCTAATACTAACTGATAGAATCAAAAAGGGAGAGAACGATCCAACATGGCAAGCAGGATACACAGCAGACCCATAGAATGGCAGATGTCCTAAATAGCACTCTGGCCTCAGAATCAGCCCTTATGTCATTCGCGTCTGGCTAAAGAGCCCATGAGAGCATTTTAGGCATGGAAAGCCAAGACACTCTGGCAACAACAACAACAAAAAAGGACCTAAATGAAAGATCTCTGCAACTGAGATCCCAGTACAAAGAACGGGCCATCAAAGAAGGAGGTACCTTTCTCTGAAGGGAGGAGTGAACTTCCACTTTGACTATGACCTTGTCTGAATAAGATTGAAGTTGGTGAACTCAAAAGAATTCCATAGCCTTGGCAATTCATGACTAGAGCCTAGGGAGATTACTGACGCTATAAACAAGAGTGTCAAATTGTTAAGTCAACAACAGGAGTCAATGTGCACTTACTCCTCATGTAGGATCTCTGTCCTTAATGTGTTATTCAATGTGAGTTAATGCTATAACTAGTACTGAAACAGTATTTTACACTTCATGTTCTGTGTGGGTGCAAACTGATGAAATCTTTACTTAATATATACTAAATTGATCTTCTGTATACAAAGATAATTGAAAATGAACCTTGATGTGAATGGAATGGGAGAGGGTGCGGGAGATGGGAGGGTTGCAGGTGGGAGGGAAGTTATGGGGGGGGGGGAAGCCATTGTAATCCAGATACTGTACTTTCCAAATTTATATTTACTAAATAAAAGTTCAAATAAAAAATAATGGCCACTGATATTTTAAACTGTCTTCCTTTGGAGTCAGTTTTGCTGGTTCATATTTTTCTACAAACTAAAGATATTACATTTATTAAAGTAACATTATAATAACTTATAATTCCACTTAGTAATATCCCTTTTGTTCTTAAAATTGCTTATCTTTTCCTTGACTGGTCGTATTAGAGATTTATTAGAGTCTTTAAAGGGCCAGCATTTGGTTTTGTTTGTAACTTCAATTTTTTTAGTAATTCATTTAAATTTCCCATTTAATTAATTCCCTTGTGTTCATTTTTTAGCATTACTCTACTTTTTAAAAGTTTGTTTTCTTTAATGCCTTCTTAAATTGACAAAATAACTTTATTTCCATTCATTTAAAATATTTATTAAAGGTTTTCTTTAAAAAAAAGAAAAGATTTATTTTATTTATTTGAAGGGCAGAGTTATAGTGAGAGACAGGGAGAGAGAAAAACAGACATGTGCAAGGGGCCCAAGCACTTAGACCATCCTCCACTGCTTTCCCAGGGGCATCAGCAGGGAGCTGGATTGGAAATGGAGCTTCAGTGATTTGAACTGAGGTCTGTCCAGGTAGGTGCTGGCATTGCAGGAAGTGACTTAGCCTGCTATACAATAGTGGTGGCCTCCTAGTAAGTTTTTATGTACTTGGTCTTAAAAACAAGTTTTGTAAGTATAATTTCTGTGCATTGCACAATTTTTTTGTTATTCAGATCAAAATATTAATAAGTCTTCTATGATTTTCTCATTTATGTATTAGTTATTTACAGGTGAGTTTTTGTTGTCTTTGTTCAGTTTTGTTTCCGTACAATCATCTTGTTCATTTGTTTTTTTTAGGTAGGCTTATAATATAATTGCAAGTTAATCTGATTACATAGTCTTCATGAGATAAATAATTTTAAATTTGCTAGAATTTCCTAGTTAATACTTTTTTTTGACAGGCAGAGTGGACAGTGAGAGAGAGAGACAGAGAGAAAGGTCTTCCTTTTTGCCGTTGGTTCACCCTCCAATGGCCGCCATGGCTAGCGTGCTGCGGCTGGCGCACCGCACTGATCCGATGGCAGGAGCCAGGTTCTTCTCCTGGTCTCCCATGGGGTGCAGGGCCCAAGCACCTGGGCCATCCTCCACTGCACTCCCTTGCCACAGCAGAGAGCTGGCCTGGAAGAGGGGCAACAGGGACAGAATCCGGTACCCCGACCAGGATTAGAACCCGGTGTGCCGGCGCCGCAAGGCGGAGGATTAGCCTAGTGAGCCACGGCGCCGGCCCTTAGTTAATACATTTTTAAATGTCCTAGGTAAGTTAGTAATAAACAAATTCTAATGTTTGATTTCAAATTTGTCACAAAGAAAGAAGCCTCTAAGTAAGCCAAGGGACAATTTTTCTCTGGGAAAGACATTCTATATGAAAAGAAAATGTGATGACATGGCTACAGTGGATCAGAAAAGAAATAGAATAGATGTTTAAGGATTATAATACATGTTGCCAGACTGGATAAAAGGAGTTTCCTTCAGATTGACAGTCATCTGGGTGTGACTTTAAATGCGGTTTTAAACTCATTAAAGTCTATCCAGTGTTTTATCAGAAATGCTCATTTCTACCCAGAATGAGCACTAGTATTATCAGATTAAAAGCTGTGTACCAGTTTAGATTTGATACACTATCATTTTTCTTACTTTGGACACGGTAAAGTCTACCAATTTTTTTTTTTAATGTTAGTGTATAATTGATTAGTCCTGATTCTTGACTTTTTCCTTGTTACCTGTCAGCAACAATGATTGGGAATGAGGATGGGAAAAGACAAATAACTAAATATCTAACACAGTGGTAAATATTTTTTTTTGACAGTCAGAGCTAGTTAGAGAGAGAGAGACAGAGAAAAAGGTCTTCCTTCCATTGGTCACCCCCCCCCCCCCCGCAAATGGCTGCTACTGTCGGCACACTGTGCCGATCCAAAGAAAGGAGCCACGTGCTTCTTCCTGGTCTCCCATGTGGGTGTAGGGCCCAAACACCTGGGCCATCCTCCACTGCACTCCCGGGCCACAGCAGAGAGCTGGACTGGAAGAGGAGCAACCGGGACAGAATCCGGCACCCCAACTGGGACTAGAACCTGGGGTGCTGGCGCTGCAGGCGGAGGATTAGCCTAGTGAGCTGTGGCGCCTGCCATGTTGTAATATTTTGATAAAAATTATGAGCAAAACCCTTTGGTTAGTATTAAGTCTTTGTTGGATGAAAATTCTGACTATTTCAAATAGCCTCCAACTTCTTGTCATGATAATATACTGTGCTGGTTTTAAAATACTTTAGCAAATTCTTCAGCATTCTTTCCATCATCAAGTGCTACAGTCTTAAGGCCTTCCATTTGAATCTGACTCAGCCACTGTGCCTGGAGAAATTGACCAAGACAATACAGGTGGAAAGTCCATTAATGACTTCCAAGGTTAAATGTTTTTAAGAGCCAGATAATTTCTTTTTATCTTATAGCACTTGCCCTGTCACATTCAACGTCCATGTAACAAGTTCAATTACCCCAAGGCCACCATGGGGAGAGACCACCTGTCAGTGAAGAAGGCTTCAGGATGACTACAGTGAACCCTGACTGTAACTGCATGAGAGACTCCACATGAAAACTACACAAATCTAGATTTTTTTTCCAAAATAAAGTATTCTTACAGTTTTTTTTTTTTTTGGTGTGGTTTATTTTGCAGCAACAGCTAATCAGAACAGATAGTATGGGGTTAAATGGAGAGAGATAACAAGTGTGTTATAAAGTTTCCTAGATGTACAAGGGAAAAAAGATGTTGCTGCTCTGACGCTGTTTCCTTGGTGTATATTATCTGGAATTGCCCTCATTCGCCCCTGACCTTACATAATATATATACTCCTTCATCTCCACTCATATATCAAAAGCCCAGAGATGAAAAATCAGGACGTGGAGAAATCAGATGATTCAGAACATCCTTCTCAAGATAATAAGCTGCCCTGCAAGGCCACTGTTCTGCTTTGTAAAACTATGTTGAGTTCTAGAAGTTATTGCCTCTTTATTATATTAACCCTCCACAACAAATTCTAATCCTTTCTTATCCTCACTGCTCCCCAAACTCCTGCATAGAAGTATTCCTAAGATAGATTTGTAGATCATGACTCAGAGAGGCAAAAATACATTAAAGTTTTAAATAGTAATCCTTCTGGTCCTATATCAGTGGGCCAGGCAACCACCCTACAATGAATGGCATTGTGCATTCTGCAAATCTATCTATCACAAAGATGATGGAAGTGGAGGCCTCAGGCAGTCTCTACTCCTCATGCATCTCTATGCTTCATTCTGGCTTCCTCAAGGAAGCAGCTTTATTTAGGCTATAGCATCAGGCAAAGTCAGTTGCAGGTTCATATGACCTCTTTTCATTGGAACAAAAATACCACCAAACTCTTTTTTTCAGGGAGCAGGACTGACCTAGATCCTTAGCTTTGCACAGGGAAAATTTTTTTTTTTCTGTGAAATTTAAGTCTAAGACACAATAATGAGAACAGGTCTTAAGGTTACATATCTGGCCGGCGCCGCGGCTCACTAGGCTAATCCTCCGCCTTGCGGCGCCGGCACACTGGATTCTAATCCCAGTTGGGGTGCCGGATTCTGTCCCGGTTGCCCCTCTTCCAGGCCAGCTCTCTGCTGTGGCCAGGGAGTGCAGTGGAGGATGGCCCAGGTCCTTGGGCCCTGCACCCACATGGGAGACCAGGAGAAGCACCTGGCTCCTGCCATCGGATCAGCGCGATGCACCGGCTGCGGCGGCCATTGGAGGGTGAACCCACGGCAAAGGAAGACCTTTCTCTCTGTCTCTATCTTACTGTCCACTCTGCCTGAAAAAAAAAAAAAAGTATTTGCTTAACTAAAGGCCAAAAATGTAAAGATCTAGTACATGAATATTTTTTTTTTTTTGACAGGCAGAGTGGATAGTGAGAGAGAGAGACAGAGAGAAAGGTCTTCCTTTTGCCGTTGGTTCACCCTCCAATGGCCGCCATGGCTAGCATGCTGCGGCCAGCGCACCGCGCTGATCCGAAGGCAGGAGCCAGGTACTTATCCTGGTCTCCCATGGGGCGCAGGGCCCAAGCACTTGGGCCATCCTCCACTGCACTCCCGAGCCACAGCAGAGAGCTGGCCTGGAAGAGGGGCAACCGGGACAGAATCCGGTGCCCCGACCAGGACTAGAACCCAGTGTGCTGGCGCCGCAAGGTGGAGAAGGTGGAGGATTAGCCTACTGAGCCGCGCTGTCGGCCCAAGTACATGAATATTAATATTTTAATTGAGCATCATTCTACTTGTCTGGAAAATCACCATACAAGAATACATTATAAGGAAGTGAGGTAGCATCTGAATTTCAGGAAGCCTAAGTGTTCCCCTTTAGATGCAGATTTACATACATAAGACTGATGTCCTCTTGGAAACAGCCTTGCTTGAAAGCTAGCTAGAAACCTTTGCTTCTTAGCCAGAGGTCCCTCCAGTCCTAGAATTACTTAAGACATGATAATATAATCAAACTTGAATGAAATTACCATCATTTATTACTAGACTCCCCTGGCTAACATCCTTGTCCACGTAAATTCACAGGTGTGAATTCACAGGTGTGGAACCAGAATTATTGAAATTTACCCAGAAATCTCTGGGAGGCATGATGCTAAGAGGGAAATGACCAACAAAGTGATTCTCTTGCAATTTTATTGTTGAGAGGTCTACTTTGGGGATTAAATGGAATTAAATTAAACAGGCATGGAAAGATACTGATACACAAGGGCTGAATAAAAAGCATCATGCTTATTATCATCTTTACTGTTATCACTGTATAACTGTCTTTAGAGTAGCCTAATGTAAACAATTAAGACTTAGGGCACTAATGGAAATGGGGCTCTGGAACTGACATTGCCTTGTTGGAAGAAATGGTGCTCCAGGTTGGATGTTTGTCCTCCAAATATTTATGTGTTCAAGGCTTGGCTTTCAAGGTGACAGTGTTGGAAGACACTGTGGAACCTAATAGAAGGTTAATGGAGTCCCTGTTGTAGAAGGTATTGGGGTAGTTCTTCTTCTTTTTTTTTTTTTTTTTTTTTTTTTTTTGACAGGCAGAGTGGATAGTGAGAGAGAGACAGAGAGAAAGGTCTTCCTTTTGCCGTTGGTTCACCCTCCAATGGCCGCCATGGCTAGCGCGCTGCGGCCGGCGCACCGTGCTGATCCGAAGGCAGGAGCCAGGTGTTTCTCCTGGTCTCCCATAGCGTGCAGGGCCCAAGCACTTGGGCCATCCTCCACTGCACTCTCTGGCCACAGCAGAGAGCTGGACTGGAAGAAGGGCAACCGGGACAGAATCCTGCGCCCCAACCAGGACTAGAACCTGGTGTGCCGGTGCCGCTAGGCGGAGGATTAGCCTAGTGAGCCGCGGCGCTGGCTGGTGTAGTTCTTATGGTAGTTCTCATGAAATTTTGTTATAAAAGACTCAGTCTAGCTGTACCAGTCACCATCTCCCTCTGCTTCCTGGTTTTAAATGTAATGCTTCTTCACTCCTGAACGCACTTTTGCTATTACCATCTGCCCTGGGGTGACACAGTCAAGGGGAAACCTTTACCATTCCATATGCTATGATATATAGACTGTCTCAAAATTGTGAGCTAAATTAACTGTTTCATTTCTGCAGCTAACTTGAATCAGGGATTTCAATATAGTGACAAAAAGTTGACTAATAAAAATGGTCTTATTGAAGATCAGAAATTAAGTTCTTAGTTGCCTTTAGATGAGAATATTGAGTGGATTATTTCTGCTTAACAGTCTTTTAATACTTATACAATAAATTAATAGCTGAAGTGTAAGGAAGTCTAGATAGATTTAAGGCTTAGAGATGGATTAAGAAAAAAAGAAATAGAAAAACCCTTAGCAAAATGCTTTCTGAAATACATGACTCTAGCAAGGGTTGTGATTTTTCCTAAATATGTTTCTATGGCCATTCATTTTTTAAAAATATTTATTTATTTATTGAAAGGCAGAGATATGGAGAGATAGAGAGAGGAAGAGAGAGAGAGAGAGAGAGAGAGAATCTTCCATCCATTGGTTCAATCATCAAATGGCGGTAGCAACCAGGGCTGGGCTGGGTTGAAGCCAGGAACCAGCAGCTTTTTCCAGGTCTAATACATGGGTGATGTGGTCCAAACACTTGGGCCATTCTCCACTACTTTCCCAGGCACAAAAACAGGGAGTTGGATGTGAAGTTGAGAAATCAGGAAATGAACTGGCACCCATATGGGATGCAGGTGTCACAGGTGGCGGTCTTATGCACTATGCCACAAGGCTGGTCCCACTATACTTCTTAAAATGGGTTTTTGAAAAATATTTTGGGGTGAAGTAGCTGTAGAAACTACAAGAAGATTAGGTTTTTCTTTTTTCTTTTTTGACAGGCAGTTAGACAGTGAGAGAGAGACAGAGAGAAAGGTCTTCCTTCCATTGGTTCACCCCCCAAATGGCTGCTACAGCCGGTGCACTACGCGGATCTGAAACCAGGAGCCAGGTGCTTCCTCCTGGTCTCCCACACAGGTGCAGGGCCCAAGCACCTGGTCCATCTTCCACGGCCTTCCCGGGCCACAACAGAGAGCTGGACTGGAAGAGGAGCAACTGGGACAGAACTGGTGCCCCGACTGGGACTAGAACCTGGAGTACCAGTGCCACAAGCAAAGGATTAGCCTAGTGAGCCGCGGCACCGGCCAAGAAGATTTGGTTTTTCTTTACCCAGATTTCTAATCCTGTAATTTGGAAAATTCAAAGAATAAAGTGTTATATATATAAAAATTACCCTTCATTTTTAAATTATTATAGTTCTAGGGGCTGGCACTGTGGCTAGTGGGTCAAGCCTCCACCTGCAGTGTTCGCATCCCAGATAGGTGCCAGTTCGGGTCCCAGCTGCTCCACTTCTGATCCAGCTCTCTGATATGGCCTGGGAAAGCAGTAGAAGATGGACCAAGTCCTTGAGCCCCTGCACCTACGTGGGAGACCCTGAAAAAGCTCCTGGCTCCTGGCTTCAGATCGGCGGAGCTTCATCTGTTGTGGCCATCTGGGGAGTGAACCAGTGGATGGAAGACCTCTCTCTCTTTCTCTCTGCCTCTCCTTCTCTCTGTGTGTAACTCTAACTTTCAAGTAAATAAATAAATCTTTAAAAAAATGATTATAGTTCTATAACTAAAAAAATTAATGTAACATTAAAAGCAATGTGCATTTATTTTAGGTAAACCAAGTTAATTAACAGGACATGATTCTATCTATAGTTAAAAATTTTGTGTGTTTACTTTTTGTAATCTGAGCTAATTAACAATAATTTACAATTTTTTTCTAGAAGTTACTTTTAAGTTCTAATCAAGCAACTTATCAAATGTAAATTTTTAGATTATTACCTTTCTTCTCATTGATTGGTTACAAAGTAAAAATAACAATCTATTATAAAATCAAGAAAAAACACGGAATTGTGAAATGTCTTAATTATGCTAATGAACTAAATTATAAACTAATTTTATTACAGCATAGATAAGATTGACATGTTTACATTCCAAGAATATGGGAAATTAAGACTGCTGTGTGAGAATTAATTATGAATCTATCCATAGTGGAATAAAACAGAGGTATGCCAAGTACTTAGCGTTAATAATAAGTCCCACCAAAGTAATTGACAAGAAAAAAATGTCATTTGGAAAAATGATAAACAATCTGGGAAAGCTAAAAAAGAGGTAAGTTAGAAATTCTCCACTCTCTGTGCCTCGTATATCTGACATTTCTAATTGTATGGCAAAAGTGTACTTACTGTCAATTTATTATGTATGCTATGTCATTAAATATATAATTCAAACCCCCTTTGCTTGAAGTTTTTTCATCAAACCACTATTCAATTATAATTTGATATCCTTGGCATCAAGAACAAATGAAAATCATGCAAGTGTGATTTTCAAAGCTACCATTTTAAATTTTGTGATAACTATAAATTGATAAATTGCTATACTGTCCCATATACTGTATCCTGTGAGTCTAAGTATCTCTAAAAGATGTATAACCCTGCAGAGGCTGGTTCTGATCCAGCATATCAGTGATCTGGCCTTTTATTTATAGTAGATTCATCAAGATCAGTATCACTTTGTTTGTAACATGCCCAGCAGCCTCCAGCTGGCTTTTCTAAGTCACCACCATCTTTCCAACCTCATTAACAAATCACTAGTCTACATTCTGAGCAACATATAAAACAAACACGCATATTTATATACTCTGAATTTATGATTACCAATTGCAATTTGGCTCCCAAGACTGACAATTTTCCATTATTCTTTTTTTTTTTTAACTTCTATTTAATGAATATAAATTTCCAAAGTACAGCTTATGGATTACAATGCTTTCCCCCCCCATAACATCCCTCCCACCCGCAAACCTCCCCTTTCCCACTCCCTCTCCCCTTCCATTCACATCAAGATTCATTTTCGATTCTCTTTATATACAGAAGATCAGTTTAGCATACATTAAGTAAAGATTTCAACAGTTTGCTCCCACACAGAAACATAAAGTGAAAAATACTGTTTGAATACTAGCTATAGCATTAAATCTCAATGTATAGCACACTAAGGACAAAGATCCTACATGAGGAGTAAGTGCACAGTAACTCCTGTTGTTGACTTAACAAATTGACACTCTTGTTTATGGCCTCAGTAATCACCCTAGGCTCTTGTCATGAGCTGCCAAGGCTATGGAAGCCCCCTGAGTTCACTGACTCTGATCATATTTAGACAAGGCCATGGTCAAAGTGGAAGTTCTCTCCTCCCTTCAGAGAAAGGTACCTCCTTCTTTGATGACCTGTTCTTTCCACTGGGATCTCACTCGCGGTGATCTTTCATTTAGGTTTTTTTTTTTTTTCCCCCAGAGTGTCTTGGCTTTCCATGCCTGAAATACTCTCATGGGCTTTTCAGCCAGATCCACATGCCTTAAGGGTTGATTCTGAGGCCAGAGTGCTGTTTAGGACATCTGCCATTCTATGGGTCTGCTGTGTATCTCACTTCCCATGTTGGATCATTCTCTCCCTTTTTGATTCCATCAGCTAGTATCTGCAGACGCTATTCTTGTTTATGTGATCCCTTTGGTTCTTAGTCCTATCATTATGATCAATTGTGAACAGAAATTGATCACTGGGACTAGTGAGATGGCATTGCTACATGCCACCTTGATGGGATTCAATTGGAGTCCCCTGGCATGTTTCTAACTCTACCATTTGAGGTAAGTCAGCTTGAGTATGTCCCGACTTGCACATCTCTTCCCTCTCTTATTCCCACTCTTATATTTAACAGCAATCACTTTTCAGTTAATTTTCAGCACTTAAGAAGAATTGTGTATTGATTACAGTATTCAACCAAAAGTATTAAGTAGAACAAACAAAAAAAATACTGAGGGATAACATATTAAGTTGTCACTTCATTCTAATAATATACAAGGAAAACTCTCTTATTCTGTCCCCATAAATCTTATGCATACTTGCACTGATAATTTCAAGTTAGACTTTTCCTGACACTATCCAACAAAAAGAGAAGACATCAAAACTTTATACTCTCATTTTTCCATTACTTAATCCATAAATTTATCTGCATCTCCAAGTATTTCAGGGGAAGGGATCTTTTATTTTGATCGTGAGGTACAAGTCTTTCTTTTGTGGGTCAAATCTATCATGAATCCTTTGATTATATCACAACTTACAATCTTAAGGATGTATTTTTCATTAACTGCCCTCCCTCCTTTCTATGAATCTCTGATGGTTCTGTCAGATCTTTCTTAATAATTTTTCAATATACTCTCTCAACTTAAGTACAATTCAAATGAATAAGCAAACGAACTAAACAACAAATTTATTTCTGTATCACATTAACTTACTAAGCCACTCTCCTATCTCTCTTCTGTCGTAACCAAGCTTCTTCAGAGTTAATCTTGTGTGCCATTGCTCTCCACTTCTTTTCTTCCATTTATGATTCAGCCTCTTCTACTGAAACATCTCTTTTTAAAGCCAATCTCTTAAAGTCGTCACTGACTTCAACACAGTTCCACCTGATGAAAAATTTCTATTTTTGGTTGTAAGGAATGTCTCACCATTTTAAACATTTGGCAGATCTCTTCTTAAGACACTCTTCCCTTTGCTTCTGTGACTCTCCACTCCTCTCTCTCTCTCTCTCATATCTGCATCAGTCTCCTTTGTCTTTTTTTTCTCAATTAAGATTTAGAAGCAAAGCAGGGAAGATGAGAGTTAAAATCCTAATTAAATGTGTTCAGTACCTGTAAATAGGACCATTCCTGAGAAGAAAAACATTAAAGAAGGCAGAATCCTCCAGTGAGTTGGAAGAAGGCCCCTTTGCAATGAATTTTGGACATGTTCACTTTGAGATTCCTGCAGGTTGCCAAATAGAGAGGATAGGTAGTCATGTGGGAAAAGACACTGGATTTCAAAAGCCAAACTGCAGATGGATGAGCTTAAGAATTTTTTGCTTGTGGATAATGTTTACAAGCCTGAAATTAATAATATCACCTGCGGAAAGAGTGCATAGTTAAAGAGATGCATGGTAGTTGTGTGTAAAATGGCCTGGTACCTACTCTTGTGGAATTCCAAAATGCAAGGTGTTATAAATAATATTTAGAGCCTGAAAATGGATAAGACAACCTAAGAAAAATAGATTCTGAGGATACGAAGCCAGGATCAAGTCCTAGGTCCCATAAATTTCTTTCATTTTTTTCAAGATTTGTTTATTCATTTGAAAGACAGTTACAGAAAAAGAGGAAGAGACAAAGAGTTCACATCCCACATGACCGCAACTACCAAAGCTAGGCCAGGCCAAAGCCAGGAGCCAGGAGCCAGGAGCTTCATCTGGGTTTCCCATGTGGGTGGCAGGGGCCCAAACACTTGAGCCATCCTCTGCTGCCTTTTCCAGGCCATAAGCAAGCAACTGGATCATAAATGAAGCAGCAGGGACAAGAATTGGCACTCATCTGGAATGCCAGCATTGCATGGGGCAGCTTTACCCACTATGCCACAACACTGGCCCCTGTGTCCCATAAATTTCAAAGATTCAACCTAAAAGGAGGCTCCAGCAAGGAGACTGAGAAGGAGTGCCCGATGAGATATAAATGCACTTGAGAGATTGTAGCCTAAAGGACAAAAGAAGAAATCATTTTATTGTTTGAATGAAGGAAATAAGAATGAAAGGAAATAAATAAGAATAAGGAGAAGGAGAAGAAGTCTTGTGGCTTGACAGGTGTCTCCCAAAAAGGAACTCTAAAGTTGTAATTCTTGGTACAGTGGTTATTTATTCTGTAATTTCCTTATAAGAAGGAAGTTCAGACAGACAGGCAAAGAAGGGAGTAAGCCATATAAAAAAAACAGACAGCAATTAGAGTGAAAAAGATGCAAGCCAAGGAAATCCAAGGATTGGCTGCAATTGCCAGAAACCAGAAAGATATAAGGCAGTATCCTTCCATGGAACCACAAGAGAACCCACAACTTGGCTGATAACTTGAATCAAACTTCCAGATCCCATAACCAAAAGAATAAAATTCTGCTCTAGTAAGATACCACATTTGTGATTATTTGTTATGTCTGCATTGAAAATGTGATCTAGGGATAGGGGAGTGTTGGGATTTGATTATTTTTATACCCTTATCTGTATCTCCTACTGAACAGTGGTCCTTCTTCTTTTTTCCTTCTTTTTACTTGAACTCTTTATTTATTGGAGAATTAAGCCTTTACTATAAAGTAAATGTAAAATATGTTATCACAAAAATTAAAAAAGAAAAAAATGAAGGAGGAGAGGGGAAGGGAAAGAGGAAGGGAAGTATTATCACTAAATTCTTTAAATTGTATATTTGAGCTACAGGAAACTTATTCTCCTTATATTAATAATTAATTATTTAATTAATTTTAAAAGTACAAGGAAAATATGAGATTCTTGAGCTGACATAAAGGATCTACCTTATTATAAAATTCTCTTTCTCTTTGTAAGGAAGAATAAAATATTTTACTCAATTTCTTGTACATAACCTGGCATCATGTGTTTTCTAAGTTACTGAGTTCAAAGATTTTGAAATGTCTTACATTTTGTGTGAATTTTACAGTAGAAATTTCTACTTCGTGTCCTTGTAACAAGACTCATATTTCAAAGTAAACTATGTAAGTAACTCAGAAACATGACATCATAAACTCCTTGTGTATTCTCCAGGTGCTAAACACATTTTATTTTCCATTTGCACATCATTCATGCCACATTTCATAGATCTTATGAAGACCCACACTTTCTCAAAGTGCCCAAGAAGCATTGGAAATTGAAATGATGTTAAGAATATACTAATTATGACTTTGATTTTGCCTCTCTGTTCCCATATTCAAGAGGAGCTGAAATCATGTATAGTCACAGAAATGACTGATTCTTAAAATTAATACTGGAGTAAAAAGTCTGATTTATTTTTAAAGATTGGTTTAAAGACCAACAGTCATTTTTAGAGAGTAGTGTGTGTTTCTGGATTATAAATTAAACACATACCAAGTGCAGTTTCGAAATCCAGACAAATGCAGAGAAGAAAATGACAATAATTCACAGTTCTGAACACTCAAAATAAACTACTATTAACATTGGAATGTTTCTAGTGTTTTATCTATGCATATAAATTTTGGTAACATTTAGATCATGCTGTATTTCACTTTGTAGCCCTGTTTTTCACTTACAATATCACATTCTAAGAATTGTTCCATAGCACAAAATGTGCTATGGTTTGGATATAGTTTGAGCTTGCCAATCAAAGTTTCATGTTATGTTCCTACTGTGGCAACATTAAGTAGGTGAGACCTTTAAGAGGTAGAGTTTCATGGGAGGTCCTTAAGTCATCATAGGCACTGCTCTCCAAAGGAATTAACATAGTTCTTGTAGTTCTGCAAGTTAGTTCCGCAAGCCTGTGAGCAAGTTTGGCCATTCCCCTCGGTCTGGCTTCCTGTCTGGCAATGTGGTCTCTCCCTTTTAGACATGATCTGACAGTTGTGATGCCATCTGCTCTGAGATAATGTAGCAAGGAGGACCCTCCCAAACACTGGTGCTATGGCATTTGGACTTCCAGCCTCCAAATTTGTGAGCTAAATAAACCTCTTGTCTTCATAACATACCTGGCTTCATGTATTTCATTATAGAAATGGAAAACTGGGCCGGCGCTGTGGCTCACTAGGCTAATCCTCCACCTTGCGGCGCCAGCACACCGGGTTCTAGTCCCGGTTGTGGCGCCGGATTCTGTCCCGGTTGCCCCTCTTCCAGGCCAGCTCTCTGCTGTGGCCTGGGAAGGCAGTGGAGGATGGCCCAAGTCCTTGGGCCCTGCACCCACATGGGAGACCAGGAAAAGCACCTGGCTGCTGGCTTTGGATCGGCACGATGCGCTGGCCATGGCGGCCATTGGAGGGTGAACCAACGGCAAAAGGAAGACCTTTCTCTCTGTCTCTCTCTCACTGTCCACTCTGCCTGTCAAAAATAAATAAAAAAAACTGGAAAAGTAATACAAATTTTAAAGTATTTTTACAATATTTAGTTATTAATCTGAAAGTCAGAATTACAGACAGAGAAGGAGAGATGGAGAGTGAGGGGGATATCTTTCATCTGCTAGTTTACTCCCCAAATGGTCACAACAGCCAGGGCTGATCCAAGTCAAAGCCAGGAACCAGGAGTTTCATTTTACTTTCCCATGTGGATGCAGGGGCCCAAGTACTCAGGCCATCCTATGCTGTTTTCCTAGGTACATTAGCAGGGAGTGAGATCAAAAGTACAGCAGCTGGGACTTGAACTGATTCAAATATGGGATGCTAGTGTCACAGGTGATGGATAGCTTTACCTGGGATACCACAAGTCTGACCCTAAAATATTTTCAATTATGCAATAATATTCTGTAGTTCAGGGTCCTCATAATTTATATAACCATTATCTGTTGTAATACTTTTAGAATTTTTTACGTTGTGCAAAATGCTTTGATGATCATACACAGAGATTTCAGTGCCCACATTTTCAATTATTCCTTTAGATGTGGAGTTACTCCATCAATGATAATAATAACTTGAAAGTCAAGTCATATAAAAAGTTAAAATATTAATGAGTCACTAGCATTTTCAGAAACAAAGTGAATGTACATTTCCTAAAGTGTTCTGAGAATCAATGTTGACCATTAGCTCTGATTAAAGAATTTATGTACAAAGAGCTGTCCAAAATCCATCTACACCTACCCAGAATGTCAAGGAGAAAACAAAAACCTGAAATCTATGGACAGTAACTTGAGAGACATGGGAAGGCAGACAAAATGTTTTTGGAAGCCAGAATTAAAAAGCAAGACTATTTTGGTGCAAGAATATTTGGAATATTTAGATATGGAGTTACTAAATAAACAATGTAAATTGCATATGCAAGATCTCCAAAAAGTTCATGAAAAATGTAGAGTGTAACCAAACCACATTTGGTACCAAAAATTTTTTTTGCCCCAAACAATCTTATTTTTTACTTTTATTTTTCCACAAACATTTTTAAATGCCTTCATAGTTTGTCTCTATTAATTTAGGAAATGTCATTACAAATGGAATTTCACAGGAGCATGCCTTCAAAATTATGACTCTCACTTCTCTTCCTATCAGAATAAGCCATTCTGTTGAATTGAGAAAATTGGGGCTGGCACTGTGGAGCAGTAGGTTACATCTCCACCTGCAGCGCCAGCATCCCATATGGGCACCTGTTCTAGACCTGGCTGCTCCACTTCTGATCCAGCTCTCTGTGTGGCCTGGGAAAGCAGTAGTGCACTCACATGGGAGAACTGAGGAAGCTCCTGGCTCCTGGATCTGGATCAACTCAGCTCTGTCTGTTGCAGCCAATTGGGGAGTGAACCTGTGGATGGAAGACCTTCCCCCTTCTCTCTCCCTCTCACTGTAACTCTGCCTCTCAAATAAATAAAATAAAATAAAATAAAATCTTTAAAAAAAAAGAAATGATAAAATTACTGGTTCAGGCGGAGCTACAAAAATGTGTATATAATTAAAATATCAATGTTTACATCTCTAAGGTATGTTTTAAATTATATTCCCTGAGTGGATGGCTTTGAAAGTTACATTAGTTGTTCAATCTGAATATGAATAATATTGGGCAAACCGCTTTGCAATTTAGTGAAATAAACAAAATAATAATTTTGTAAGGGAAGGACAAATGAAAAAATGTGAAAGTATAGACCTAATCTTAAATTTTATTATTGCCATTATAAACAAATGACTGATTATAATTTTATTTTTTAAGGATTGCCAGTTTTTGCAAAGTTTATTTTCCTAATACTAAATTCCAAGTAGTATTGTATGATTTTTCTTCCCTTAAATTCTTACAGTAATGGGGAGAAATTGACAATAATGTATTAGTTTTATTTTGATTAATAAAATCTCTAAGTGAAGAATAAAAAAATCAAAGCAGTACTGCAAGGATATTACATTCTGGGGTAACATTAATAACTTCTATGTAATATTGGAATTTTTGACCAATATGGCATATCAAATCCATAATCATTACCAGAGGGTTTGTCAGTGTTTTCTTTCCCATCAGTCTAATAAAGTTGGAAATAACAGGATAAATTAATAAAATAGCACAGAATTCACTTTTAAGGCCTCTCTAAAAATATGTCTTAAATAATTTTAATAGTTTGTCTCCAATATGAAATGTTAAAATATTTATTTAATTTTTAGAAATTTTATTGAAGGTGATAAGATTTAACTAGAATCTGTAAGTTAAGAAAATGTGTTTTATAGAAGATTTTGATAAAAATTGATTGACAAATACAATATATATGCTATATATTTATACAATATATATATACATATGTATAGCAAACAGCTATAAAGTCTTTTGTACTCAAGAAAAATTTTGCTGACAAGCAAGAAGTTATTTTTCAATGGTAGATATAATACTAACCATTTTTAAATCTACTATTCCCTGTAGTTGCTTTTGTTTTTGCTTTTTGTGGTTTTTATTTTATTTTATTTTTTTATTTTATTATTTTTTTATTTAATGAATATAAATTTCCAAAGTACGATTTATGGATTACAATGGCTTCCCCCACATACCGTCCCTCCCACCCACTACCCTCCCCTTTCCCACTCCCTCTCCCCTTCCATTCACATCAAGATTCATTTTCGATTATCTTAATATACAGAAGATCAGCTTAGTATACATTAAGTAAGGATTTCAACAGTTTGCTCCCACACAGAAACATAAAGTGAAAAATAATAGATGATTTTTTTTAAATGATGATGCAATCAGATCAGACCTATTGTCATGTTTAATCCCAGTGAGAGTCAAGTTGGGAGTTGATAATTTCTTTTTTTTTTTTTTTTTTTTTTTTTTACAGAGGATCAGTTTAGTATACATTAAGTAAAGATTTCAACAGTTTGCACCCCCATAGAAACACAAAGTGAAATATATTGTTTGGGTACTCGTTATAGCATTAAATCTCAATACAGAGCACATTAAGGACAGAGATCCTACATGAGGAGTAAGTGCACAGTGACTCCTGTTGTTGACTTTACCAATTGACACTCCTGTCTATGGCATCAGTAATAACCTATGCTCCAGTCATGAGTTTCCAAGGCTATAGAAGCCCTCTGGGTTCTCCGATTCTTATCTTGTTTAGACAAGGTCATAGTCAAAGTGGAGGTTCTCTCCTCCCTTCAGAGAAAGGTACCTCCTTCTTTGAAGACCTGTTCTTTCCACTGGGATCTCACTCACAGAGATCTTTTGCCAGAGTGTCTTGGCTTTCCATGCCTGAAATACTCTCATGGGCTTTTCAGCCAGATCCGAATGCCTTTAGGGCTGATTCTGAGGCCAGAGTGCTATTTAGGACATCTGCCATTCTATGAGTCTGCTGAGTATCTCACTTCCCATGTTGGATCACTCTCCCCTTTATTTACTCCATCAGTTAGCGTTAGCAGGTACTAGACTTGTCTATGTGCTCCCTTTGACTCCCAGTCCCTTCACCATGACCAACTGTGAACTGAAATTGATCACTTGGAATAGTGAGATGGCATTGGTACATGCCACCTTGATGGGATTGAATTGGAATCCCCTGGTATGTTTTTAACTCTACCATTTGGGGCAAGTCAGCTTGAGCATGTCCCAAATTATACATCTCTTTCCTCTCTTATTCCCACTCTTATGTTTAACAGGGATCACATTTCAGTTAATTTTTAACACTTAAGAATAACTGTGTATTAATTACAGAATTAAACCAGTCATATTAAGTAGAACAGACATAAAAACTACTAAGAGGGATAATGTATTAAGTTGTTCATTAACAGTCAGGGTTATGCTGATCAAGTCACCGTTTCCCATAGTGTCCATTTCACTTCAACAGGTTTCCTTTTTGGTGTTCAGTCAGTTGTCACCGATCAGGGAGAACATATGGTATTTGTCCCTTTGGGACTGGCTTATTTCACTCAGCATGATGTGTTCCAGATTCCTCCATTTTGTTGCAAATGACTGGATTTCGTTGTTTCTTACTGCGGTATAGTATTCTAAAGAGTACATGTCCCATAATTTCTTTATCCATTCTACCGTTGATGGGCATTTAGGTTGGTTCCAGGTCTTAGCTATTGTGAATTGAGCTGCAATAAACATTAGGCTGCAGACCACTTTTTTGTTTGCCAATTTAAATTCCTTTGGGTAAATTCCAAGGAGTGGGATGGCTGGGTAGACGGTAGGGTTATCTTCAGGTTTCTGAGGAATCTCCAGACTGACTTCCATAGTGGCTTGACCAGTTTGCATTCCCACCAACAGTGGGTTAGTGTCCCTTTTTCCCCACATCCTCGCCAGCATTTGTTGTTAGTAGATTTCTTCATGTGAGCCATTCTAACCGGGGTGAGGTGAAACCTCATTGTGGTTTTGATTTGCATTTCCCTGATTGCTAATGACCTTGAACATTTTTTCATGTGCCTGTTGGCCATTTGGATTTCCTCTTTTGAAAAGTGTCTATTGAGGTCCTTGGCCCATCTCTTAAGTGGGTTGTTGGTTTTGTTTTTGTGGAGTTTCTTGATCTCTTTGTAGATTCTGGTTATTAACCCTTTATCTGTTGCATAGTTTGCAAATATTTTTTTCCATTCTGTCGGTTGTCTCTTCACTCTCCTGACTGTTTCTTTTGCAGTACAGAAACTTCTCAATTTGATGCAATCCCAATAGTTAATTTTGGCTTTGCCTGCCTGTGCCTCCCGGGTCTTTTCCAGAAACTCTTTGCCTGTGCCAATATCTTGAAGGGTTTCTCCAATGTTCTCTAGTAACTTGATGGTGTCAGGTGGTAGATTTAGGTCTTTAATCCACGTTGAGTGGATTTTTGTGTAAGGCGTAAGGTAGGGGTCTTGCTTCATGATTCTGCACGTGGAAATCCAATTTTCCCAGCACCATTTATTGAATAGACTGTCCTTGCTCCAGGAATTAGTTTTAGATCCTTGATCTTTTTCCAAAAGATTTTATTTATTTGTTCAACGGGTAGAGTTACAGAAAGTGAGAGAGAGACAGAGAGAAATGTCTTCCTTCCGTTCGTTCACTCCCTAATTGGGAACAATGGCTGGAGCTGTGCCGATCTGAAGCCAGGAGCCAGAAGATTCTTCTGGGTCTCCCAAGCATTTGGGCCATCTTCTACTGCTTTCCCAGGCCACAGCAGAGAGCTCGATTGGAAGAGGAGTAGCCAGGACTAGAACCCAGAGCCCATATGGGATGCCGCTGCTGCAGGTGGAATATTAAACTAGTGCGCACAGTGCCAGTCCCTGCTTTGGTATTTTTTAAGAAAAAGGTCGTTAGAAACAAATTTAATAAACTGTAATCCCAGCTATTCTGACATAATATACTCTGACAACAGAAAAAGGTCATTAGAAACAAATTTAGCAAATTGTATCTCAGCCATTTTGACATAAAATATTCCAACAAATTGTGACATAATTTTAAATTCTTTCCTAAGATCTTGTTCTTGTTTTGTTTTCCTCCATTTTTAAATTTTGTAGTTTTGTTCACTCTATTCTTCCATACTTATTTTTCTTTGAATTCTTCTAATCTAGATATTTAGTTTTGAAAGCTGATCTTTTAAACTGAAGTTTTAAATCTGAATCTATTAAACTGAAGCTTATGATTTCTATCATTTGATTTACTTTAATCATAACTGTACATGGCCCACATGAATTTTGTCCTTTTAGATTTAACCTGTGCTTCCCTCATCTGTCATATGAATATGGATGTGGTTCTGAATGTCCATAAAAGAAAAAAAATCTACTCAGTTCTCTACTCATCTTTCCCACCCATTGTTGTTACTGCCTTTAAGCAAGCAAACCAGGGGCCACCTTTGATCGTTTTTCTTTCATCTTGCTTGGCTAAATTTATTTTTCCCTTCAGGAAACCTCTGAAATGAATCCCTTTCTCCATGAAACTATTGCTGGGAAAACTTCACACATATTCTAATGTTACCATTTTCATTCTTGCGAATTCCTCTTCCTGCTCTATATCCTATCAAACTTAAAGCCTGGTAAATATATTTACAAAACATTTTTTTCTCATTAATCATTTCATTAATTCCCTCAGCCTTTCCAGTTGAGTAACTGTTGCATTTTTTCACTTATGTTCTTGCTTCTCATTTTTTTCCCTAATCAATGTCTACGTTGGTTTTATTTTTCAACGTGTTTATTACTTACAATGTGTTTATTATTTATTCCCTTTATGCTTACTTATTCCTATTGAAACATGTTCTAGCTTAAAGGTGAACACATTTTCTCCACCAATTTTGTCACCAACAGTCAATAAGTTAACAAAATGTGACCAAAAATATCATAATTTTTAAAGTACAAATATTTGTGTTTTTTAAAAAAAAATGGATTTTTTTAAGAATGTTTTCTAAGCCTCTCACATAACAGTTTTTGCTCTCTCCAGCCTAGAATTATAAAATAGACTCAAAATTTTAACTTTTTTATTTCTATTCAAAATTTTGTTGTTTTCAGAGAAAGTTTTTCCAATATAAAATGTGTTCATCATAAAAATGATTTTTAAAAAGAATGCTTAGGGGGCCGGTACTGTGGCACAGCGGGTTAACACCCTGCCCTGAAGTGCCAGCATCCCTTATGGGTGCCAGTTCTAGCTCCGGCTGCTCCTCTTCCAATTCAGCTTGCTGCTATGGCCTGGGAGAGCAGTAGAAGATGGCCCAAGTCCTTGGGCCCCTGCAGCCGCATGGGAGACCTGGAAGAAGCTCTTGGCTCCTGGCTTCCGATTGGCACAGCTCCTGCCGGAGTGGCCATCTGGGGAGTGAACCATCGGACTGAAGACCCTGCTGTCTCTCTGCCACTCCTCTCTCTGTGTTACTCTGATTTTCAAACAAATAAAAAAAAGAATGCTTAGATACCCAAGATGGAACCAAAATCCTTATTTCATATGTAATGTAGCTAAAGAATGATACTAACAGCATTACTGTACCTAGTTTTATGACATTATTTCTAAGAGAAAGTGAGTTTCTTTAGTTTCAATCTGTATACAAAAACCCATCTCCATTTGCCATGGTTTTCCCCAAAATAATATTTAATAATCTAATTTCAAAAAGACTGGAATGCTCTCCACTATGGCCTGAGAAAGTGGTGGAAGAAGGCCCAAGTGTTTGGGCCTCTGCACCTACACGGGAGACCCAGAAAAAGCTCCTGGCTCCTGGCTTTGGATCTGCCCAGCTCCAGCTGTTGTTGCAGCCATTTGGGGGAGTGAACTAGCACATGGAAGACCTTTCTCTCTGTCTCTCCTTCTCTGTTTTTGGAATTAGATCACTAGTCTGTACTACAAAATAAGGCACAGAATCTATGATCCTTGTCACTTACAAGTCTTTCTCCAAAGGTCTTTTTTTAGGTGAAATAAAAGGAATTCCCTGATGAGAGCCATTAGATCAGGGTCAGCAAACTTCATCTCTAAAAGGACAGACCGTAAATATTTAAGACTTTGAAGTCCATATGGACCCCATGGAAGCTACTCATCTCTGGCATTACAGCACAAAAGCAGCTGTAGATAATACAGAAATCAACAACTATGCCTGGGTTTCAACAGAACTTTTATTTGTACACACTGAAATTTGAATTTCATAGAGATTTCATGTCACAAGTTTTCTAAAAATATAAATAGTATTCTAAGCTTGCAGGTAGCAGAAAGACAGGTGGTAGACCAAATCTGGCCCCAGGTATAGTCTGCTAATCCCTTTATTAGATTGGATCACCAAAGCTACTTTAATTTTTCATGAAGGGTATAAATGGCAAGTAAATCATAAAAGTAAAGCCTATAGCAGTTCATATCATGGACATTATGATCATTCTGCTGTTGGATTTAACATTAAGTGACTCAAGAGGGAGTAGAGCTGAGATTGCATGTAGAGCATCTTTATAATATTACCGTCACCAAATTTGGTACTTGTACCCATGTAGTTCTAGGAAAATCCAGGAAAATCTCTAAATGGGGGCCGGTGCTGCGGCATATTAGGTTAAGCCTCTGCCTGTGGCACTGGCTTCCCATACGGGTGCCAGTTAGTATCCCGACCACTCCTCTTCCTATCCAGCTACCAGATAATAGCCTGGGAAAGCAGTAGAAGATGGCCAGATACTTGGGCCTCTGCACCCATGTGAGAGACCCGGGTAAAGCTCCTGGCTTCAGGCTTTGGATCGGAGCAGATCCAGTCATTGTGGCCATTTGCGAAGTGACCCATCCTTTCACAATGAGGCAAAAGGGAAACCAGGAGAGGTAGTACAGCTAATTGGAATAAAGCTAAAGCAGGCATGTTTAATGCAGCTGGCTTTCTCTGAAAATTAGAAATTTAATTAGCAATTCAAGGTTCTAGATAAGACAGTGGTTAATATGTGTCCAGTTTAAAACTCTCTCAAACAGCCCCTCATGCCTAAATGGAACCCTACATCTGTTCATTTGTTTAGTTTTCAGTGTACTTTAGTTATTCTGAACCTCAGCTTGTTTATTTCAGTTTGAGCAAATAGTTAATAACTACCTACAATGTTCAGGGACTGGCACTGTGGCACAGTGGGTTAACGCCCTGGCCTGAAGTGCAGGCATCCCATATGGGTGCCGGTTGGAGACCCAGCTGCTCCATTTCTGATCCAACTCTCTACTATGGCCTGGGAAATTAGTAGAAGATGGCCCAAGTGCTTGGGCCCCTGCACCCATATGGGAGACCCGGAAGAAGATCCTGGCTACTGGCTTCGGATGGGCGCAGTTCTGGCCATTGCAGCCAATTGGACAGAAGACTTCTCTGTTTCTCTCTCTGCCTCTCTCTCTGTGTAACTCTGACTTTCAAATAAATAAATAAATCTTTTAAAAAAAAATTCAACGCAGCAACCTACAATCATTTAGTTTTTCTTTTTATATTTTAATGGTAGCATTTTCTTGACTACATTTTGTTATAATTTATAGCTCAAAATAAATGAAAGAATTAGAATTTATCAAACTTGATATTAAAAATAAATGACTTGGGGTTTGGCATTGCGGCATAGTGGAAAAGAAGCAGAAGATGCCCCAAGTGTCTGGGCCTCTGCCACCCATGTGGGAGGCCTCGCCTAGCACTGGTCATTGGGGTTATCTGAAGAATAAACTGATGTATGGAAAAATCTCTCTCTCCCTCTCAGCCTCTCCTACTTTCTCTGTAACTATGACTTTCAAATAAATAGATAAATCTTTATAAAAAAGGCTGTTTAATCATATTTCATGCATAACAATCTTCATATTTTTAGATTGATTCAGCAAATTAATTAGCTACTTAGGCAATATAAAACCTTAATGTGTTGAATTATGAATTTTTAATATTACAATTTTTGGTTTATAGTTACAATATGCTTTGGGCAATGATTTTTGAAGTGCAGAACATTTGTACTTAATTTTCCCACCTATTGCTCTGTTATAAATTTAGACATAATATTTCAAATCAAATTCCTTAAATAAATTTGGTCCTGTAGATACAATAAAACAAAAACTATACCTGAATGTATTTCTCAGAAAAAGAAGCTGAATATGAAATCATAGATGGTCAAAAATAGAGATGATAACATCTATTTTTCTTCTAAAACCCATGTATGCACTGTGATGCATACCCATACACTATTGATGTGTCTGATGACAAGCGCAGGTCATTCTATAAGATCTCTTGAGTATATTAAAAAAGTTAATATGTTTCAGTGATCTTTTAATAATAATTAACATACTGGACATTTTCCAATTGCTATAACCTCTCCTCTGTTTTGAAGGAATTACTCTCATTTAATTATACAATACTATAATCTTTACTTTATACATATGAAAACTGAAGGGAAGGCATTATGCCTGGCTCAGAGGATTAAGTTGCTGCCCATGAAGTTGGCATCCCATATCCGAGCCCCAATTCACACTTCAGCTGCTCTGCTCCTCACCCAGCTATCTGTCAATATGCCTGAGCAGGCAGCAGAAGCTGGCCCAAGTACTTGGCCCCCCTGCCACCCATGTAGGAGACCTAGATGAAGTTTCAGGCTCCTGGCTTGAGCCTGACCCAGCCTGTGGCTGTTTCAGCCAGTTGAGGAATGAACCAGTTGATAGATCTCTCTCTCTCTGTCTCTCCCGCCATCCCCCCCCCCCAATCTGTCACTTTGCCTTTCAAATAAATAAAATAAATCTTTAAAGAAAAATCTTATGATGAGAGAAGTTATATAGTTTTTCCTAGGTGATACAGTCCATAAATGGAAAACCTAGCATTTCAGTTGAAGTCATCTGATTCTAGAATGCACAGTTTTAACTACAATGCTAAACTACTTAGGCAAAAGCTACAGGACCTTTGTAAGTCTTACATAGCTTATTTAGAAAAATGAATAGGTAATTGGATAGAAGGTATGTATGCCTCATGCTTGAAGCAGATTGGATTTTAGGAAGGGTTTTCTGTACTTCCTTTGTCATTTGCATAAACCACTTTCATCTTATCATTCATGTTCTAAAGACATTTGGACAAAAATTAACATAATCAATGGATGAATACAAGACTAGTCCTTAATATCACAACTTTCTCTTACCATCTTCTTGACTTCAACAGCTATTTCTCCTTACTATATATACATATTCACATTCCCCTCATCTAGAGAGATGCTGAAGTAAAGCTGTTTAACAGGAAACAGTCAAGGTTGTTATACTATGTCATTCAAAGCTGGTAATGGTCATTATGAATGTCGGAGGCTTCTTTCAATAACACATTAAGACATAGAAAATCTATAAATTGTTAGGATGCGGAGCTGGCGCTATGGTACAGTAAATTAATCCTCCACCTGCAGCACCAGCATCCTATATGGCTGCTGGTTCTAGTCCCAGCTGCTCCTCCTCCAATCCAGCTCTCTGCTAATGGCTGGGAAGGTAGTTGAAGACGGCCCAAGTGCTTGGGTCCCTGCACCCACCTGGGAGACCCAGAAGAATATTCTGGCTCCTGGTTTCAGATCGGCACAGCTCTGGCTGTTGTGGTCATTTGGGGAGTGAACCAGGGGAAAGAAGACCTTTCTGTCTCACCCTCTTACTGTTTAACTCTGCCTCTAAAATAAATACATAAAAAATTAAAAAAAAATTGTTAGGATGACAACAATTTATAAACAACATTTTAGCTCTTTCCAAATCCCTGTTCAGGCTATTGTTGCATCTGTTATATTAATGTGCTCTATCAAACCTCCAAACAGAAGGAAAGGCTTTTCAAGAAAATGATGACTATGGTTCTGATGAGCTTACCACTATAGCAAACACTCACCTACAACTGGGATTTTAGGATTTGTTTATTTGGAGGAGGCATTAGATAGTATAAAAAGCAATCTTCAATAGACTAACACTTCCAAAAGATGATCAGATACTTAAATCATTGCAGGGGAAGAGCTCTGGTTATCTCAAGATACAGCATCAGACTTTGAGTTTTAACTTTTAAAAAGAATGATTATTTTAAAACAAAATGTACTGAAAGGAAAGGAAAGGAAAGGAAAGGAAAGGAAAAAATTAGAATACATAAGATCACTATCATTTCTGATGAGTACACAAGATCCTAAGATCCTTTCATAATAAATAATTGCAGGTAACTTTTTGTGTAATGAATTGAGTCATAAGAAAGAAAATGAAGATTCTGGTATCATTAATCTACCAGCATAGCACAGCTTATTTTGATAACACATATGAGTGATGTGAACTGGAATTTTTGTTTTGTTTCAAAGAGACAGCAACTTTAAAATTGCCAATAGCTAACACTTCGTAACACATCCAGACCAGCTCCTTTAGACCTGAGAACTAGTGCAAGGCATTTCCTCTCAAACACTGTTTACTCATTCTTGACCTAACTTAGCAGAATTCAGCTTTTACATTACCTCTTCCAAAAAGCCACTTCTAACACCCTTCCTCCAACTGAGTGTGGTATTCATTCTTGTGTTTCCCCTGGCACCCAGAGTTGGCCATCATTAAAACATGCCAAAACTTCAATGCTGTTCACTTGTCTGTGCTCCCCGAAGAGACTCTGAGTTACTTAGCACCAATTCCTCTGTTGTTTGCTCAGTGTTTTGAACGGCACCTCATAGGTGTCCAATCTGTATTCCAGTATGGGTCACTAAGAAATCAGTACAGAATTTTCAATTTCTCCAATGCTGTATATAGCACAGTATTTTCACATGGTAATTCTAGGAGCCACTAAAGCAGCCTATTTTATTCAATTCATTTATCAAAACACTGAAAGAAAAAGTACTATATTGAATTCAGTAAATTCTACATATAATCAACATTGTAAAATTATTTTCTCAGGGTTGTAGTGTAATAAATGACAGGATACAGATTAAATCCCAGGTACTCTGACTCTAAATCCATTGTGTTTTCAAGATACCACAACCCCTTCAAAAGTACAAGAAGAAAGCTGTTTTCACAAGTTAGCAATAGGAACACCATATGTTATTGTTTACATAATATAAATTTAGAAGAAACTATGTATTATCATTTGTGATGTAAATTCCTTCCACTGTAATAAGGCAATGCTGCTAGAATCAAGTGAACTATTCCGTATGATAACATTTGCAGAAAGGTTTATAAAGGCATGTATAGTAACTAGAATACATAGAGATACATTTCTAAGGTACAGTTGGTCTCCATATCTTGTCATGATATACAATTGTATTTCACTTTGTACTAAAGATGGATTATCAGTAAGATGGACCTAAATTAGGTCTTCTAACCCAGACCAAAGTCACCTAACCTTATTATGTGTGTGCAGGGATTGGAAATGAGGAAACAGGTGGAGGGATTGGAGGAAGAAGGATGGCATTTTGCTTCAGCTGGAAGAAATAAACCTGAATTCAGAAAGCAATTGCTCAGAGTAAGGGATGTCAGAAATGGGTTGGAACCTTGACTTTGGTGCTTAACATGTTTGAGTGACTTTGGAAAGGTTGTTTAACTTGTTTAATTTGTTAATAGAAGGAAAATACAATAACAACACATACTTCATAGAGTTGAGACAAAGCTTGCAAAGTCTTTAGCAAAAAGTGTGGTATTAGTAAAAGCAATATATATTGTTGTTACTAGTCTTCATACCAGGCGTGCAGCTTAAAGAGTACCTTGGTTGAGGTATGTACTTAAATGAACACCTAACAAACAGGAGATGAGACAGAAAAAAGTAGGTAAAACTCATTTGCAACACAGCACTTATATGTGGATTCTTTTCTTTTTCTTCCTTTTGTCTGTATGTCGGACATTTTATATTAACAAAATATACTGCAGTTATCCAAATGTCTCCAGATAAAAACTGGATTTTAGGTAATCTTAGGACAGTATTTTAAAATGTATATTTTGAGACACAATGGAGTAAGAAGGTTATTTTGTGTGCTTGTGGTATCTCTTCCTTATGTAACACACCTTTCTACAAATACATGCTATTTGGAAAACATTATGTTCAAAAGCAATGATTTTCTGTGATTTTTTTTTGTATGCAATGCATAAGAAAAGGGCTAGGAAAGGTTTAGTCAGGAAATTGTGGCACTTTGGAACATCTACGTTCACTCACCTAAGACTTTTTGTTACTGAGGGTAAATGGAGTTGAGTGTTTTGTTATGGAAAATAGTTGTCCACCCATGCTCTCCTGCTGATGGGCAGAGAAAACACAGTAATGTGCACTGTAGTAATCTATTCATTTTTACATTTTGAGTTGTTAAAAAAGTCACTATTCAAGAGGTAGGAACTCAGACTGTAATAATAGCTAATACCTATTTAGAACTTAGTGTGCCCCAGACACAGTCTGAGGTGCTGTGAGCAAATTATGTCATAATAACATAAGTACAACTGTTATCATCTCCATTTTGCAGGACTGGAAATTTAGATTATAAAAATGAAGACTTTAGTTGTCTAATTAGAGGCAAAACTAGAAACTTAGTTTATTCTTATAATTACTACACTATATTTTTTATCAATGTAATAAGAATGACAAATTCTCCTTAACTAAGGAATAAATAAATTTAGTGCTAGATAAAATGACAGAGAATGATCTGCTACTATTCTGCTTGTTTTTTTCCATGAAAATGATTTTACTAAGTTATTTCCTAAGATATTACAAATATATAAATTTTGTATTCCATTTATTTGAAAGGCAAAGTGAGAGAGAGAGAGAGAAAGAGAGATGAGAGAGAACTTCCATTTTCTGATTCCCTCCCAAATGTCTGTATCAGCCAGAGCTGCATAAGGATGAAGCTAGCAGCCTAGAATCCCATCCAGGTCTCTCATGTGGGTGGCAGGGGCTCTAGCATATAACCCATCATCTACTGCCTCCTAAGATGTGTTAGCAGGAAGCTGAATCAGTAGAAGAGTTGTTGGGACTGGAACCAGGCACTCTGAAATGAAATGTTGGCATCTGCTCGTAACACCTGCTCCAACATTTCATCTTAATGTTTTGTACAGAACTTCCATAACTAAATAGTACCAAAATAGTGTCATTTATTAAATTTCCCTGTCCTTTAAACTTCGCATTTTCCTTAATGCTGATCTTGCCAGCATTTTGTTCTGAATGTTTCTTGGCCATTTCTAATTCCTTTCGTTTACGTTGACTACTTTCAAGGTACATCATTTTCCTAGCACCTCTTTTGCTTTGCCTTTCTGCATCAGTATTTGTTATCTGGTCTTTCAGAAAGGTACAACTGAGCAGTCTGCTGCAAACTTCTTAGTCTTCACAGAATTTCTTCCATGTGCCTCTAAAACCTCTTTTCTGAATTGCTGACTTGCCTCAGTGATTTCCAGCATTAGCCCAAGTTTACAGTTAGTTGATATCTTTTTTTTTTTTTTGAAGATTTATCTATTTAAAAGGCACAGTTGCAGAGAGAGAGAGACAGAGAGAAAATAAAATCTTCTAGCTGCTGATTCATTCCTCAGTCAGGGCTGGGCCAGATCGAAGCCAGGATCCAGAAGCTTCTTCCTTATCTCCCACATGGGTGCAAGGGCCCAAGGACTTGGGCCATCTTTCACTGCTTTCCAGGCACATAAGCAGGGATCTAGAGTGGAAGTGGAGCCACCAGGACTTGAACCTACACTCATGGGGGATACAGGTGTTGCAGGCAGTAGCTTTACCCACTATGCCCAAGTGGCGGCCCCTTGATAGCTTAATAGATTATCTTTCTTCTTTCTTAATGAACTGAAAATAATTTCTGTGGTGTTTATAAATTTAGTGATTTAGTCTAATTTTGTTTTGAATATCTTTTCATCAATTCAATAAAACTGTGAAACTATTCATCCACAACACAAAACCAACTAATGTTTTATTCCCCAAAAAAGACCTGAAAACTGAGCTAACTGACATATTACTTAGGAACAGATATTCATATGACAAAGAATTGTCCACTTTATAGATTTTACTTTTTTGATGTTTCTTCTAAAGCCTAACATTTCTTTGTGCATTCAAAATATAAATTTCCAACAAAATGCTTTTAAAAAGTCACAATTGTAAGTATTTAAGTAAAGTAACATACTTTAAATCGGTAGTGATCATTTTTATAGTGTGCATTTTTAAATATGTTAAAATGATACAATTTATATGTGTAAAAACTGCTGTTATTTAACCATATTCTTAATATTTCCTCTTTTTGCAATTCTAAGTTGGAAACTTCAAAATCGAGTACTTTTAAAATATATACTTCTTGTTTCTTTCACACATTTCATAAACGTCTGTACATTTTCATGGATTTTGCTCTTTTGAAATTGCCAAAAGTTGGGGGCCGGTGCTGTGGCCCAGAGAGTTAAAGCCCTGGCCTGAAGTGCCGGCATCCCATATGGACGCCGGTTCTAGTCCTGGCTGCCCCTCTTTTGATCCAGCTCTCTGCTATGGCCAGGCAAAGCAGTGGAAGACGGCCCAAGTCCTTGGGCTCCTGTACCCACGTGGGAGACCCTGAAGAAGCTCCTGGCTCCTGGCTTTGGATTGGTGCAGCTCCGGCTGTTGCAGCCATCTGGGGAGTGAAAAAACAGCGGATGAAAGACCTCTCTCTCTGTCTCTATCTCTCTCTATAACTCTTTCAAATAAATAAATCTTTTAAAAAATAGTTGGGAAACAACTTGCAACATGGCATGCAGAGTATCAGTAATTAAACAAATGACAGTGTAAATTACTAATTTTGTGTTAGGAATAATTATATATATATGATTCTGTTGAATGATGATCATAGATTCATAATCTGTTGATATTATGTTGGGCTAACAGAATCCTTTGAAGAAGATATTTTCATTGGAATAATAGCTGGTAATCAGTATGAATATGACACAAAAGCAGAATCAAAAACCATCAGGTAGCAGCTTAACCAATAGACTGACACAAAAAAGCTGCAAAGCCAGGTGCTTCAGATTTAGACACTAGTGGATAGAACATTCTGACAAGGGAGCTCACATTAGGACACTTGAAACATGTTCATGGAGAAATGGAATTAAAATATTATTTCCTTGAAAAAAAAATTTAAGTAAGTCCACGCAGAGTTCATTTTCCATTAACTTTTCAAAGACCACTCATAAGGCTGGAATTAAAGAGCGGTAGCTAAGCAGAGACTTAGCTTGCTTCCTGATTGTGCTAAAGTGAAAGGGTTGAGTTTGTGCAGTTTGGAGTAGGACAGTGTGAAGTGAAAGTCCTAGTTCTACCAAGTACAAGTTGAATGTCCTTGAATGAATTAATCAACTGAGGTCGCGTTTCTCACTGAAGAATTAGAAAACATAGGCTCTTGACCCATGAAGATTTTGTGAGGATTAATTAATTCCTGCAGTCTGTGATTACCTGACACAGTGAGTGTATTCAGTACTTGCTAGTTATTATTTATGATACTTGATGGGCAAAATTTGGCTCCCTTATTAAGGTACAGGATTACTGAGAACAGGACTTTCTTCTATATGCTGAGCTCCTAGCATAATGAAGTTTCTGGAAGTGCTGAATTGAACACAGAGCTACTAATTTTCTCTTCCATTGTCCTAGGAATTTTTGATATTTCTCTGCTTTGTGCTAGAACAGCTTTCTACTACTTTCATAACTTTATATTAGGAAATAATGCAAATTGGTTTAGTTTTTAAATAAGTAACATTTCTTACATCAGTTTTTTTTTAAAAAAATCATATATACATTTGACATTTTATCAGATCCTATGACCTTTATGATTCACCTAGCCATCTCAGAATTAACATTGCTCCTGATTATATTTTTACACTCATTTTATCTATTTCATTTATTTTTAGTTTATATTAAACTGGCTTTAATATACATAATAATACAGTGGTTTTTTTTAATCTACAGTTTTATATTTTGCACAGAGGTAAAACATTTTCCTTGTTGTTTTTATTTGGACCCTAAAAATTTATACATGATTACCATTAATGATTTCTACTATTCATATATAGGTTGGCACCCCATGAATTTTCTCCCTTGAAGCTATAACATGAGAGAAGCATGATTTCCTAAGACCTTTCATTTTGCTTATGTACTTGAGTGCAGCTCAAATCCTTTGCATTGAAATGTCATGAATAACAGGAAGAGCAAAAGACCTTAGGTGCACTTTTGCACATTTTCACCTCCCTCTGTTCTTAATCAACTCCTTTAGAAAAGTGGTTTGAATCATGCATGCACAGCTGGATCATGGCGTTTTTTAAAAAAGTAGTTTCTAAAAGGCACAGAATTGAATACTTTAAGATATGTGATTGCTTACTATATATTCCACTGGGGGAGTGAGCCAAAAACTAGTTCAAAACTTATACAATTTTTATGACTTATTTTCCACTTCACACTTTTGAAAATCCACAACCACTCTATTGTCAGAAGCCCAAAGAAAACTGTAAATGTTACTTGACAGATACCTGCATAAGACTTGGTAAAAATAATAAAATTTTATTTAAACCGGGTCTGGAGTTTTCCATAAGATTTTAATGATTACTTTGTAGTTTTATAGCTTGTTTACCCATTTCTTGTAATTACCAAAATGTGCACTTTTATAGAGCAATGATTATGCCTCACCCTGTACCTGGCACCTGGCACATAATAGGAGTTCAATCTAATTTGCTTAATTAATGAATTGTGATTTCACATACACAATGCAATGCAACCTTGCTACATTTCCTCTACTTGACTCTTGATTATCTGTGAGAGATGAACAATGATGATTGGATTTTACATTTCTCAAATAAGAACAGAAAAGACAGTAAACCATTAATTAGTGTTCATTAAGTTGGAGTCCAAGATAATTCAATCTTGGTTTACCTGAAATTCACCTCTGCATGAATAACACAGAACGATACATTAAACAAATTACAGTTGACTTAAAATCATTAACTTGCTTTAATGGGTAGATGGTTAGAGAGTGCTGCTTAGCATTTTAAAGAAATTTACAATAATCAGTTAATGCAAAAAGATGTCTTAACAAAGTTTCATCCACTTAGTAAACTAAATCGAACAGACTTGTATTTCACAATGATTGATTGATATTTAATTCTACAAACGTGTTGAGACGTCTACCCAAAAGCAACCAAGTCCTGGGTATACTATCAAAGACCACAGAGAATCTGTCTTCAGAAGGCTTAGACTCTAGTTGGAATTCTAATATATTAAAAATTTAGAATGATGTAGGGAAGAAAAAAGATTAACAATATATATTTTTAAAATACATCATGCAAGGTAGAAAAATTAGAAATACTGATTTCTTTAAAAAACAATTCACTTTTAGAAAATCCAAACTTTGATAATCCCTGTGTTCAGCGGTTCTGAAAGTCCCCACGTCCGGCTCCCTCAATTAGAATCAACGCTAACTCTCCTCAAGAATTTTTTAAATTGTTTTTAAATTTTTTCACCATTTTCTTCAAGGCCTCAATTTCACTTTCGGGCCAGCCCAGCAGAAAGCGAGCACTGTTTTGGAAGGAGACCCGCTTTCCCCTTTTTCCTCCCAGTGCGGAAGTTAAATCTGCCCCAGCCCGCTGAGTCCACGCGGGGCCTTCTGGGGCTTGTGGTCTTGAGGCTACTTCCGTCCCCGCTTCTCCCAGGGCCGCCGGTAGTGGGCGCTGGCCCAAGTCCCATTCTGCAGTTCTAGTGCCCACCTGCAGGGCAGCGCGCCGACTCTTAACTTCCGCCGTGGGGAATGGGCGCCTGCCTTGGCACTTCCATGCCGCGTGAGGGCGCCTCTCCTTGGCTGGTGGTTGGGACGGTCACTCGCACAGCTGTCCAGAGCGCCTCATCTCGCCTGCCCTCTCTCCAGGCTGGCGGCCACACTCCTGGCCCTGGTGGACCCACGTCTCTTTCTGGTGTTCCGGATTGGCACCAGAACCCACCCTTCGCCGTTCACCGTGTGAGCCCGCCCACTGTTGGAGGTTCATAGTTACCTGATTAACCAGATTGCATCTGCCCTGCCTCGGCCGCGAGTGTATGGATTTCTCTGGTATGTTCCAGGCCTCTGAACATGTGCATTGATTTGACCACTTAAATAATACTCAGGGCTTCCTGGAGAAGCAGAGGCTTGTGATTTGAAGCCTGTGGTGGTGCTAGCAAATCTGCTCGTTGAACGATGTTTTTTTGAGCGTCCACAATATTGGAGACCCTGTGTAAAGGTGGACATAGTCTCCTGTCGTACGGATCGCACAGGCGAAACATTCAGGGGTTAGAATGGGTCCCATAAAGGGGTATGGGATACAGGAGGCGGCCCTTTAAGATGCTGTAAGTAGCGGGTGTTTGGAAAATAGGGGCAGGAGAGGGGAGTACACTGCAGATGGCTGGGTTAGTCAGAGCGAGGCGGGGTTGGAGAATAGTGTTTGAGTGTGCTGGGAGTGTCTGAAGTGGCAGAAAATATGCCTGGAGAAGCTGCTGGGGCTGAAATAAGGAAGGCTTGGGCTGGCTGCATAGTCTGGCATTGCAGAGAGCCATTCTGAATCTGAATTCCATCAGGAACCATAGATAATAAAGGAATGTATAGTGCAATATTCATAAAATGCACCTCGTTTAGAAAAAACTGAGTGACATGGACTCTACCTGAATAAGGTGTATTTTTTAGTAGCACTACGATTATCAGATTAATTACACTCACTGATCACTTTCCTGGGCCTGTTTCAGTCGGCTTTTCTTTTTGAAACAGATTTGCAGTATCTTGTGTGGCTGATATGAGACTCAGGCATTTGGCACAGATTTCCAAATTGCTATACGCCATTCTGCTTATTTTTATTTGAGAAAAGTTACTGCTTCGGATAGGTTTTAGATGACATGGTATAAAAAACATGAATAGTTTGGATGACTTTCATGTGGATGATTTTCCCGGGCAGGGCGATGGACCACAAATGACTTAATACAGCTATAAAATTTGAGAATGGAGCTCAGGAGCATTCATTGATATCTCTGAGCTTTTAAAATTTTTTTAAATGAATAACAGCTGTTGTATTACATGAATGACAATGTTTGGGAGGCCTTGTTAAAACTTAGAAAATCTTACCTCGTATTGTGCTTTCGTGTATGTAAGCTTGTAAGAAATCCAATGGATATTGTGGTGAAGATCAGAAAATATTTGAGCTCTTGAATAGGATGTGTATAATGGAGCCATCAGACCAGGTCACTTTGAAGCTTTATTGAGGTAAACATACATTGTAGATTATTGAGTGCGGGGAACTGAGAGATCAGTTAGAAGGCGGCTGATGCTGTCATAAATATGAGATATTAATAACTTGAAGAAAAAGTAGACACGTTTTTACTTATAGAGGAATAATCAGGGAAATAGTGCTGCTGAGACAACAGGAACAGATACTACACAGAAGTGGAAAGGGGATTGGCATCATTTGCAACCCTGGATAAGAATGGATTGGTCAGGTGGGAGTGATTGGAGAGTTTTTTTTTTTTTTTTTCTTTTTAAATCTGGAAGAAACGGAGCATTATTTTATATTGAAATTGGAAGTTAAGATACAGGAAGAGGTTAAAGAGCAGATGGTTGATGAAGATCTAAGAGTTGGTATGCCACCAGTGCATATTAGAATATTGCTTATGATGCATGTGGACAAGAATATCCAATTGTTATTTTTCATGAGCATATCACAGAATAACTGTAACTTTCTAATGCATCAGTAGAGTTACTTAAATTTAGTTTGCTTATCAGTCTATTCATTAATTAGGTCAGTCAGTTCATATTTTTTCAGTGCTCATCATGTGTTAGTCACAGGGATATCTATGCTGAACAGACAGGTAATGGGCTCGATGGAACTCGCCACTGAGTCAAACTAGTAATATAAGGAATTATTCACTGCAGCTGTGATAACTGATACAAAAGAAGAGAGTAGGATCTCCTGTATTGGAAGGAACTGACATGGCTTCAGGGTATTGGTATCTTTTTGTTTTTTAAGAGTTATTTATTTTATTTGAAAGTCGGAGTTACACAGAGAGAGAAGGAAAGGCAGAGAGAAAGGGGTCTTCCATCAGCTGGTTCACTCTCCAATTGACTGCAACGCCGGAGCTGTGCTGATCCGAAGCCAGGAGCTTCCTCTAGGTCTCCCATATGGGTGCAGGGGCCCAAGGACTTGGGCCATCTTCCACTGCTTTCCCAGACCATAGCAGAGAGCTGGATCGGAAGTGGAGCAGCTGGGTTTCGAACCGGTGCCCATATTGGATGCTGGCACTGCAGGAGGCGGCTTTACCCACTACACCACAGTGTTGGCCCCAGGGTATTGGTATCTTAAAAAGACCACCCTTCAGGGCTGGTGCTACAAAGTAGGTTAAAGCCCTGGCCTGCAGAGCCAGCATCCTATATGGGCGCTGTTTCGCATCCTGAGTGTTCTGCCTCCAATCCAGTTCCCTGCTAATGTGCCTGGGAAGGTAATGGAGAATGGCCCAAGTCCTGGCAACCATGTAGGAGACCAGGAGGAGGCTCCTGGCTCCTGGCTTCAGATCAGATCAGCCCAGCTCCAGTCATTGCAGCCTTTGGGAAGTGAACCAGCAGGTGGAAGACCTCTCTCTCTGCCTCTGTAACTGCTTCAAATAAATAAAATGAATCTTTTCTAAAAATTTAAAAAAAGTTAAAAAGATCACCCTTCATAGTAAGTCAGCCATCCCTTCCCTATGCAGCTGTCTCTTACACTGCTATCATTTACTCCTGGTTTTTCTGTTCACTTCTCAGCTCAGTCTCCCGTTTTGGGCACTTGAAATATGTTTTTCCAGCATGTTGATGGAGAGGGAAATTTTTCAGGAACCAAGGCTTTTCAAGGATTTTCTCAAGAACTGTATTGCTGTGTTAAGGTGACTAAATGTGAACTAAGTGACCAATTAATTTTATTCATGCCACATTGATTCCCATTAGAGGAAAAAGGGGGTTTTGGGAATGGTAAATTGATGGTCAGCCACAACTACCACAGATTTAGCCTCTTAACTCCTTTGGAGGAACCACAGGCAACACACAGCCTGTCACTTCTTATTAGGAGTTTTGATAACCACCAATGAAAGCTAATCCTTTCTTTTCTTTCATTTAAATTTTAATGCTCTCTAGGTCAAGTGATTGGGGAATAAGCATCTACTCCTGTATGTGCAGGGTAGCAAAGGTGCTGTTGCTGCTAGGATTTTGCATTTATATAGCACTTGAGTGCCTGCTAAGTGCTTTCTTTACAATCAATTTTATTGTTCGGTTTAAAAGATAGCCTAAAATCACCTCTGGAAGTTTGTTTGGCGTGATTTAGAGAAGAAGATCATTTCTTCTTCTAAGTGGGCCTTATATGGCATGGACGTACTCTTATCAATCAAAAGATTAAATATAGTATAATGTTATCATTATCTGGAGAGAATAAGCTGTTAGAAGATATTAGACACCTGATCCTTTTAACTACTTTAACAATGAAAGAAAATAAAGCATAATAAAAACTTATGAAGGTATAAATACAATCCAGAAAAAGCCAACTGCCCTCATGATTATTTGTAAGTAGGGATGCTTTATGAACAAGAGCATGTGTCTTTTAGCATGGAGTCCTTAAAGCATTAAGTCTTATTTAGAGCAAGGGTCGACGTTTTCTGTACAGTGCCAGAGAGTAAATATTTCAGGCTTTGCAGACAATACTGTAGTGTTTCAGTTGCAATTACTTCGCTCTGAAGTTACAATGCAAAGGAAGTGATACAGAAAGAAATGGACATGGCTGTTTCAGTAGAGCATGGTTTGTAGAAAAAGGCCATCCAGATCTAGCCTGTGGGCCATACTTTGCCAAGCTGTGATTTTCAACACCTCTGAGAGTCCTTTCTGCACACAGGGAGTGTTAGAGTGAGATGACTGGTAGTCAGCTCAGAGTTCTGTAAGGAGGAGATCGAATTGTCTTGTTGGCTGGTGACTCCCTGAATCTAGCTCAGCTCCTGCCAGCGAGGAGATAATTGCACAGTACTGCTTACTGCACCTGATGAATATGAGAAGGAAGAAGGTCTTCTCGTCCCTTAATTGCAAGTGTGAAGGGGGGATATGATCCTACTCTGCTCTTTACTCCCCACCTTTGCTTTTAAAACATCACCCATGATGGGAATAATTGTCTTTGATGATCATTTAATTTTTTTTCCTTCTATTGTTTCATTTATATATCTTTAAAGGTTTTTTTTTTCTATCACAAGGAGATACAATAGTTTACAGATTGCATATCTTTAGAGGATAAAGTCTGCTATCCTATTTTCTTCTGCTTATTTTTCAAATTATCAAAAGTGCGTACTTTTATTACTTTAGAGGACAGTGTAAAAGTGTTCTACTGAACTTTTTTTGTAGACTGACTCAGGTTTAAAGTCTTTTTTTTTATTTATTCTGGACATTTACTCTGTGCTTATGTCCATTATTATGTCCCTTGTAGTTTAAAAATAAAATATACGGAAATGCAATAATGTTTGATTGATAATCCAATTGACTTTAAGGAAATATTCTAAAGCAAATTCTTAAGAGTACCATTTATTTAAGCCAATTTTTATATTGAAAGTCCAATTTATTTTTTAACAGGCCTATAAAATACCTGTCAGCTTCTTTAATTCTTCTTTCTGATTTATTCAGTGAGCTCATTCCTCATTCATTTGTGATTAGATTTCTTTTACCAGGCAGAACTTGAGAAAATAAGTCCTCTTGTATTTAATGTGTGCTTTAGTTTAATCTGGATGAATTGAAGACTAAAAGCAACCCATTAGAAAGGAATTTTGATTGTTGGTGAGAAAGATGTGACTTTCTTAATCTTTAATATCATTGTTAGAAAATGTATTTCAGAGGCTGCTATTGATTGCGCCTTTTGCTACATCTGCCTTCTGTTTTCATGAATAGCTGTCCCTTGGATGATTAAAAAGAGAACAAAACAAAACATGTTTATGATTCTTTTAAGATTTTCCAAAATGAGTTTTACAGTAGTAGATCATTTATGATCTATTTCTTTTTATCTCTAAGGAAAATGGTAGGGAAAGCTAGTTTTTTTTTTTTTTTCTCTTCTGAGCTGTTTGTATTTTATCTAAAGTTCTATTATTCATGAATTAGTTTTGCTTTGTTTATTATTTTCCTGCCTCCCCCAGTGGATCAAAAGTGCATGAAGGAAGGGGCATGCTTACCTCCAGTGCCTGGCACAACCAATAAGTGGTGCTGAATGTTTGCTGACAGAATATAGGATTCTTCAATTTGAGTCCTGGCGTAGCTCTATAGTCTAGCTTTCTGCTAATGAGCACACTTGGAGGCAGCAAGTTTTGGCTGAAGTACGTGAGTTCCTGCTGCCCATGTGGAAGACATGGATTGAGTTGCTGGCCCCTAGTTTTTGACCTAGTCCAGCCCTGGCCCTTGCAGGCATTTGAGGTGTAAATCAGGATGGATGAGTTCTGTCTGTCTCTCTTGCCTTTCAAATAAATAAAATGAGTAAAAATTAAATGCTGCATAAGAGCAAGTAACTATAGTATGTTTGCAGATAGTAAATGAAACAAGCATTTTAATTCAGAGATCCTGTCAGTATAGCTTGTACTATATTGTTGGTGTAAGTATCTTTAGTATTAAATATTAGAAAAATTCTCAGTATCTTAGCTTTTCTAAAAAGATGGCTACTGCTTAAAATCCTTGAGAAGGGTACTGAATCAAACCATATGGTCAGTTGCTAACTTTTTAAATTTTCACATGCCTGGCTCATTTCCATTATGTGCAAGAGGGAGAGCTAACCTGGTGAGACAGGGAGCCAGAGAGTAAGTCAGGAGTCCAGCTTGCTCTTTTATAATAACCCTCTTATGAAAAACTAATGAGGATCCTATAAAAACTGCATCAATTCCTCCCAAGGGCAGTGCCCTTAATGATACAGTTATTTCCACTACGCCCCACCTGTAAAGGTTTCACATCATTTCTGCACTGTCAGATGGAGGGCAAAGTCTGCAACACATGAACCCTTGAAAGACAAACCACATACAAATCACAGCAGGCAGCATCTGCTGTCCTCTGGTGAGGCCCTCATGGTGGACAGATCACAGTGGCAGGAATGTGTGTGACAATAGCAGGCAGTGTGTAAGGAAAAGAGATTTAGGGTAGGTGCAAGGCTTTTACCAACCTGCTCTTCCAGGAACTAGACCAACGACTAGAGACCTGCTGCAGTCCTGTACCATAGCATTAAACCCTTTCTGAGATGGGCTCTTCCAAGATCTAATTGCCTTCTACTTTAAGAGGCTCTACCATCTCACTCTTGCTTCACTGAAGACCAAAGTTATTGCATATAAACCTTTGTGGGGGGAATCCATTTTCCAATGCTTATTGTCATCATTCATGTGTAATGGAGTACAGGTGCGTGCCTCTGATGAGCTAACTTCCTGTCAATGGGAGAGAGACCCCCAAATATGTATTGATACTACCTTGTGGTAAGATGGTACCAGAGTGCTGTGAAAATGCAGATATGGGAGCAGTTAATGGAGCTCAAAGTGAAGGGTAAATCTTGAGATCTTTAGAAAAAAGGTAGCTGACCTAGACCTTGAAGGGTGAGTAGAAAGTTTTGATGGGGCTGGAGTGGTGGCTGAGTGGGTTAAACTGACACCTGCGACACTGGCATCCCATATGAGTGCCGGTTCAAGACCTGGTTGCTCCGCTTCTGATATACCTCCCTGCTAATGCACCTGGGAAAGTAGCAGAAGATGGCTTAAGTGGTTGGGCCTCTGCATCCACTGAGGAGACCTTGAAAAAGCTCCTGACTCCTGGCTTTGGCCTGGCCCAGTCCTGGCCATTGGGGCCATTTGAGGAGTGAATCAGCAGATGGAGGCTCGCTCTCTCTCTCTCTTTCCCCCCTTCTCTCCTTCCCTCCCCCCCATTTCTCTCTGTAACTCTACCCTTCAAATAAATAAAAAACATATTTGTTTTAAAAACAAGAGAAATGGGGGCAGGGTGTATCAATCAGAGTGGACATTATGGACAAAGACTCACAACCATGAGAGCCTCTGGTTGGTTACAGAAGCATTGAGACTCCTTTTAGTTTTGTGTTCCGTGGGTGACAGAGAGAAGTGAAGTTGGGAGCGTGGCAGTATTTTTGGTCTTCAACAGAATCAGGTGTATTAGTACAGATTTAGCTTACAAGAAATTTTGGAAAAAAATGATTATAGGTGTTTCTCCATTAGTCTGAACTGTTAGTGAGTTCTGACTATTCAACAACTTAGTATCATCTTGGGTAGAATTAAGACAAATATTCAAAGGTAGTAACTGGTTATGTTTGTGACAGAATTGGAAGTTTAGCAGCAAATGACATTGGAGAGCGATTTTGACAAATGAGACACTCGTCAGAGTAGGCTGCAAGTATGAAAAGGAGCCTTAATACTACTATGTGCGAATGTTATGAGAATTGACCTTGAGGATTCTCTCAAAGGAGAGAATGAGTGTTTTCCTGAGATCCTTGCATGAGAATTGGGGAAAGCAGACTTTGTGCTCTTTTTTTTTTTTTTTTTTTTGTCAGAGATGGTCCTGGGGTTAATAAGCAGAAGGTGTGGCAGGTCTGAAAGGATTTTCTAAGAGTTGATCATTATATAATCAGATTTTCAGTATTGTTCATATCCATGGAGCTGGATTGGATCCCTGATTCTTTGAATGACAGATTGGATCATCCCTTCTGATACAAATTCTTGAGAATCCATATAATATATTCAATATGGATTTGCTGCTAAATAATTTTTATACTTGAAATGTATTAAAATAGATTATGTGTCTCAAATGTGCTAATTTACTGTGTTCACATGGCAAGCAACATAGAATGAGTGAAAGTATATTTTTTTAAAAGTTTTATTTATTTATTTGAAAGGCAGAGTTACAGAGAGGCAGAGGCAGAGAGAGGTTTTTCATTCAATGGTTCACTCCTCAAATGGCTGCAATAGCCAAAACTGAGCTGATCTGAAGCTAAGAGCCAGGAGCTTCCTCTGGGTCTCCCATGTGGGTACAGGGGCCAAGGACTTTGGCCATCTTCTACTGCTTTCCCAGGCACATTAGCAGGGAGATGAATCAGAAGTGGAGCAGCCAAGTCTCAAATCGGCACCCATATGGGATGCCAGCGCTACAGGCAGCAGCTTTAACAGCTACACCACAGTGCCGGCCCTGTGAAAGTATATCTTTGTGTCAACCTATGTGACTTTGTCCATGTTACTACTTGACCATCTATTTGCTTATTGATAAAGCATATAAAAATTATTTCACAGGGTTTGTGGGAATATCAGTATGTTGTGGATATAAATCCCTACATACACTATTGTGTCACACAAATACTATTTTTGAAAGTAATTGCTTTCCTTTCTGTAATCTACCACACTGTGACTTTCCAAAGCATTGGACACTCTGCTGCAAATAAAACACAATGATACCTTCCATAGTACCCTAAAGTGCAGACTTCCTTCAGGTCCATTCCTAGATGTTTTCTCTGTGAATAATAAATGTCAGTTGATCCAGAATGATAAGAATAATGACAAATTAATCTTAAATTGTTAACTCACATCTACCATCTAGAAGGATTTCCAGACTTCAGTATATAGAAACACCTTTTTCTATATTTATTTCTCCTTCATTTTCTGTTAATATGTACACAAACACGCACACACATATACACATACAGTGCTTGTCCCTGATAAAAAATAGGTGGAATCATTTTACATGCTTTAAAATGTACATTTTACTGCTTTAAATGTAGCCATGGGCTTTCAGTTTAGCTCCTTTATTTTAAAATAGAAAGCATCATATGGGTATGTCTGTATGTATGCATACACATTTTTTTAATTTATATAAGATGAACAAATTTATTTTTTAACTTTTATTTAATAAATATAAATTTTGAAAGTACAACTTTTGGATTATAGTGGCTTTCCCCCCCATAACCTCCCTCCCACCCACAACCATCCTATCTCCTACTTCCTCTCCCATCCCATTCTTCATCAACATTCATTTTTAATTATCTTTATATACAGAAGATAAACTTAGTATATACTAAGTAAAGATTTCAACAGACTGCACCCACACAGATACACAAAGTATAGAGTACTGCTTGAGCAGTGGTTTTATCATTAATTCACATAGTACAACACATTAAGGACAGAGATCCTACATGGGGAGTAAGTGCACAGTGACTCCTGTTGTTGACTTAACAATGGACACTCTTTTATTTATGACATCCGTAATCACCCGAGGCTCTTGCCATGAGCTGCCAAGGCTATGGAAGCCTCTTGAGTTCACCAACTCCGATTTTATTTAGACCAGGCCATAGTCAAAGTGGAAGTTCTCTTCTCCCTTCAGAGAAAGGTACCCCTTCTTTGATCGCCCATTGTTTCCACTGGGATCTCATTTACAGAGATCTTTCATTTAGGTAATTTTTTTTTTTTTTTTGCCAGAATGTCTTGGCTTTCCATGCCTGAAATACTCTCCTGGGCTTTTTAGCCAGATCTGAATGCCTTAAGGGCTGATTTTGAGGCCAGAGTGCTGTTTAGGACATCTGCCATTCCATGAGTCTGCTGTGTATCCCACTTCTCGTGTTGGATTGTTCTGTCCTTTTTAATTCTATCAGTTAGTATTAGCAGACACTAGTATTATTTATGTGATCCCTTTGGCACTTTATCCTGTCACTGTGATCAATTATGAACTTAAACTGAAAGGTGAACAAATTTCATCATGTATTTCATAAATACAGATTTTGGAGCATAGTGATACTTCCCACTCTACCCTCCCTCCTGCACCTGCTCCCACCCCCCCTTCCCTTCTTATTCTTTCTTTTAATTTGACATACTTTCAGTTTATTTTATAATCATAAGCTTAACCTGCCACTAAGTAAAAAATTCAACAAATAGTAAGAAGAAAAAAACACTGTTCCTCAATAGTTGATACAAATGCTGTAAACAATAATTAAATCTCAAAATGTCAATTTTGATCATATAAATTGCATTTTTTATTTATCTTCATCTATTTACAAAACCTTTTCTAGAATATTAGATAAAGAAACAAGCACATAAAAAGAAAATCCTTTTTTATGTATCAATATGTCATACTTTCCCCTTTTTCTTACACATTACTTTTTTTTTAAGATTTATGGATTTATTGAAAGCCAGAATTGCAGAGAGAGAGATCTTTCATCTGCTGGTTCACTCCCCAAATGGCTACAATACATTTATACTTCAGTACTTGCACACTCATACAGAAATATACTTATCAAATGCACAGGTGCAAGACTGGTAGGTATTCGTTCTCATGCTAAAAGACCCTGAATTTCAAATAATTTTTCATTAAAAAATGTTGACTTTCTTTTCATAAGTTTTAAAGCAGTATCTTAAATGTTTAAAAGATGAAGTCTTCTGTGTTTTCTCTTACAACAGAGACATAAAATTAAATGATCAGGCAAAGAACTGACTGTTTAAAATGTTTGTTACTACTATTAATGTTAACATCGTCATCCTGTCATTGACTTAGCTTTGGACATTGAATTCTTGCTGCTGAGTAAAAGTAAAAACAGAGAAAAAACAAATTTGCACATGTTATTCACACACATATGTACTTTATACAGTGTTCCTAAATATATGTATCTGTTTCATAATAGTCTTGCAAGCTCTTAATATGTGCCAAGCAGTGTCTTGTGTCTTTTATATGGATTATCTCATTTTAATCCTCACAACAATCCTAAGAGATCATTTCTGCCTAAAATATGCCTCATATTTTAGATAAGCAGACTGAGGCTTCTAGAGGGTAAGTAAACAAAGTTTATGAGAATGGATCCTGGGTATTAATCCAGCTTCCTGACTTCACAGCTGGAACTGCCACAGAATTCTGCCTGTCTGCTTGTGTAATCATAGCCTCGGAATTGGAAAAGATATTGGTCAATCTATGTAGCCTTCACATAACGGCTCAAATCTGTTCTCATCTCAGATAGATGGCCATTCCGCCTCTGCTTGAGTAACTCCCCTAATTGGAATTTCATAACTTTCTAGGACAACTCATTCCATTGTTAGACAGCTTCTATAATTAGGTGTCTTATTCATCTATTTATTGGAAATTTGTCTCCGTGTAATTTGCACATATTGGTTCCACTTCTGCTTTCCTGAGCAGCTCTCTTTGCTCTTCTACCTGGTAGCCTTTCAGATGTTGTATTCCTCGGAATCTCTTCTTTTTTGGCAGTCCTGTGTGGATTGCAGACCCCTCACCATTACCATCACCTTTTCTAACAGACTAGTTTTTTGGTTGTTTCTGATAATCTACAATATATAGAATTGAACACAGCAGCGAAGCAGTTAGTGTCAGAGAAAAACCTCTAGCACAAACTATAACACCTAATGTAAAATCTCAGCACCACTGCTTGCCTTATGACAGGCAAGTTGCAAAATAGCTAAATCTCAGACCTTCATCTAAAACAGGATCCTGGGGCTGGCATTGCAGATACAGCTGCTGCCTGCAGTGCCGGCATCCCATATGGGTGCTGGTTCAAGTCACGGCTGCTCCTCTTCCAATCCAGCTCTGTGATATGGCCTGGGAAAGCAATAGAAGATGGTCCAAGTCCTTGGGCCCCTGCACCCACGTGGGAGACCCAGAAGAAGCTCCTGGATCCTGGCTTCGGACTGGCGCAGCTCCAGCTGTGGCAGCCATCTGCGGAGTGACCAGTGGATGGAAGACCTCTCTCTCTTTGCCTTTCCTTCTCTCTCTGTGTAACTCTGACTTTCAAGTAAATAAATAAATATTTAAAAAACCAGGATCCTAACAGCTACCCTAATATGCAGCTTTATTGTGGAGTCACATAAGATGGTGCTTGGAGAAGTGTTCACATTACAAACCTACCTCAGCTTTCAGCTTCTCCTTGACTCACTTTTTTATGATTTTCCACATCAGCATAGTTTTCCACTTGTGTCTCTTTTCAACATCTTTACTTATAAATCACTTGCTAATTGAAGTATTTCTTGACTTTATTTAAAATTGTAAACAATGATTTATCTTCTTACCAGAATTTATTTTCTAAATATTTTTTATCCATGTGAAATACACATATTTTGCTTGTTTATTTTGTGATTATTCCCTCTAAAATTATAACAACAGTATCATTCATGTATGTATTGGTCCATTAATTTCCTTGTGTCCCAAAGGTATTTTCTGACAAAATATTTATCTGAGCTGGACTCCCTAGAGAGAAATATTGTTATTCTGAAATTCCAAGATGTTACTTAAATTGAAAGAAAAAATGTAGCTTATCACTGGTTTCATTTTCAAGGAATGCAAGGTCACAATTGAGTGGGTAAATGTGCACAAATTTAAAGTTTAAAGTAACAAGTCATTGAATTTCCTGTTTATGATCTCATTTTAGCCATTAATTATCTTGATTTCTTTCAGATTTTTTTAAGATTTTTAATTAGTTTTTACTAGATTCAATATAGTTCATAGATGAAATTCTAAGAATATAATTATATTCCCTTCCTGCCTCACCTTCTTTCCCTCTCCCTCCTACCTTTATTCCTCTAACTTTTTTTTCTTTTTTAGTTTTTGAGATAAAATATTTAAAATTTACATTACAGTAAGAAGACTTAATATTTCAGCACGTAAGATGTTTAATAAGTACAAAGCAAAAAGACCCTGGTTTAGTGGGAATATATATAAACAATAATTGAATAGAATAGTGACCATTTTGGCAATATACAGCAAATTTTAAAGTAATCAAAGATCATTAAAACTATACTAGTATAACATTCTTAACCATTGGCTTGACAGTGTTATAAAACAAAGTTGTACAAAACTATATTAGCAGCAATAGTGATACACAGTCATTTCTATTTTTTTGGTTTTTTGATTTCTTTTTCTTTTTAATTTTTGCTTTGTCATATAAGGGAGAATATGTAGTATTTGTGTGTCTGGTTTATTTCACTCAACATAACATCCTCCAGTTGCATCCATTTTGAATTAAATGGTAGAATATCATTCTTTTTATAGCTATATAATATTCCATTGTGTGTATATGTATATTGAGATATATATATATATATATATATATATATATATATATAGGGCCGGCGCCACAGCTCACTAGGCTAATCCTCCGCCTTGCGGTGCCAGCACACAGGGTTCTAGTCCCGATCGGGGCGCCGGATTCTGTCCCGGTTGCCCCTCTTCCAGGCCAGCTCTCTGCTGTGGCCAGGGAGTGCAGTGGAGGATGGCCCAAGTGCTTGGGCCCTGCGCCCCATGGGAGACCAGGATAAGTACCTGGCTCCTGCCATCGGATCAGCGCGGTGTGCCGGCCGCAGTGGGCTGGCCGCGGCGGCCATTGGAGGGTGAACCAACGGCAAAGGAAGACCTTTCTCTCTGTCTCTCTCTTTCACTGTCCACTGTTCCTGTCAAAAAAAAAAAAAGATATATATATATATATATATCACCTTTTCTTTACATCATCTTGATTTCTGATTGACAATGTATCTTACAGCTACAAAATGTTTGCTGAAAGCAGTCAAAACCCTGACAAGTTGGTTGCTTTCATGTTGATATAACCTTTGGAGTGGGTAAATGAAGGGGAATGAACAGGACAAGGGAAGCAGAATTCAGGATGTTTAGCATCTACAAATAGGAGATTAGGTAAGGCCCAACGTGGTAGTAAGAACTTATTTTGCCTCCCAGCCTGAGCAGTCTAGAAAACAGGCTTTCTGCTAGTATGATAGTTCCCAAGGAAATCTTATGCACCTACTTAAAGGGGGTTGTGGGACTAAGAATAATGGTGGTATAGGGAGTTCTGAGTTTCCAGACAGATTTCTGTCTTGTGGTTTAATGATGGGAATGTTGAGCTAGCATGCTGCCTTGTCTTAATGGAAGAAAACAACTGAGGTCAGCAGATCATCTGATTGTCACAAGTGATCTATTGGCAGGCTGCAGAGAGAAGAATTTCCTCACAGCAAAAATGCATCTTGGGATATAGAAAAGAAAAATAAAAAGATATACTTTCCTTACCCTAGTGAGTTGACTCTAGACCTATGAATTATTAACACATGCCTTTTTTTGGTTGAATGTTTGCATGTCTACCCAGATCAAATAATGCTATCAGCAGTTAGTGCTGTGCCAAACTGTTCTGAATTTAAATCTGCAGAATCATGTTTGGTCAGATTGCCTGAAAAATCCCAAAGCTGCTTATTTAAACTTATTTTTAATTTGATGTAATATGTATTTTAATCACATGGTTGCTTTCTCTAGAATGCTATAAATCTATCATAACAAAATTCCAAAGCCTTGCAAAAATATTTGGTGTGGTAGAATAGTGACCAATTAATGAATTCTTCATTTACATTCTGTTTCAAATGGGTAGGGAGTAGAAATATGGATTTTAAAAAATCTGTATTTGTGCTGGATGTATGAAATATCATTATGATTTTACAAAATATATTTGAATTGAACTAAGTTATTTTACCAGGGATATCAGGGATACAGGGTTGGTTAAAACTATACTTAGCAACAATCATGATATTAGTTTTTGTTAAATAAATAATTACCATTGCTAGAATAGTGAACATTTGAGTACAGAATTGACTAATCATTTTCAGTTATGCAAGAGTTGCATTTTAGATTCAAGTATACTGATTTGCTGTCAAGGAATATATCAGTCAATGTAATGATTGAACTAATAAAGGGACAGAGAGTTCAGAATGAGGAATTATGTGGTCAAAGGAAATTCTGAAACTCATTTCTCCTACCTCCTCCCCAAATATGTAGTACTATAGTAGAATAGCTATATCAGTAGAATTACTAGTAATGATAATAAGTAACAATGTGTTTAAATATTTATCTATTTGAAAGGCAGAATTACAGAGAGAGAGGGAGAGAGAGAGAGAGAAATATCTTCCATCTGCTGTTTCACTCCCCAAATGACCATAATGACTGTAGCTAGGCCAGACCGAAGCTGAAGCCAGAAGCTTCTTTGGGGTCTCCCACATGGGTGCAGGGGCCCGACCATTTGGATCATTTGCTGCTTTCCCAGGTGCTTTAGCAGGGAGCTGGATCAGAAATGGAGCATCTGGGAATCAAACCAATCAAACCTGCATCCTAAATGGATGCAGGTACTGCAGGTGGAGGCTTACCTTGCTATGCCACAGCTCTAGCCCTGATAAGTAATAATTCTTAAATCCTTACCACTTTCCAGATACTGTTATGTACTTTTAGCCATGATGTTCTTTAGTCTTTATAACTATCCTATGAGGTTGTTTATAATACGTTTTTAGTGTCTTGCATGAAGTAAGACACAGAGATTGCTCTGTCACTCAGCTGGCAAAGCCACAGCAGGGTTCACCCTGCAAGGTACTCTGTTCTAAATTCTGGGGCTTAGATCCCTGCTACCCAATTCAATTGAGAACACACCTGTTTATTCAGAAGATCACGACAGTTTAGTTGGAGGAATAAAGGAGAAGAGGGCATGACCCTCAAGGAACTTAGTCCTGCTAGAAAGAAAAGACAAAAGAGAAAGGTGATTGATAGAATCAGTGGTTCAGGTGGTGAGTACTCTAGCTAGAGCTTAGAGAAAGGAAATCACTTTGGATGGAGACATAAGGCTTCATGGGAGAGATGAACTTTGTTTTATGCCTTAAGTACTGAGTGTTTTGCTATAAAATGTTGTTTGAATTCTGATACGAATTTTATGAATGGTACCCTGGCTGGGTGACTTGTTTATGTTTAAAAAGATTCTTTTTTGGGCACTTTCTAAAAAAATATTTCAAATATGTGTATACATTTGATGTTGTAAGTTACTTGGCCTCTTTAACTCTTCACATGGCCTCAGTATGTTATTTTTGAAAAGTCCAGATCTGAGCCCTGTGTGTGTGTGTGTGTGTGTTTGTGTGTGTATGAGAAAGAGAGGTGGGGGGATAGTGGTACTTATTATTATATAGGAATAATATATTTAGCTATGAGAATATTTAGGTGAATTCCTTTTGGTGAAAGGATTGACACACTAGAGTAACACTAACTTTTGCCTAAGCCAATACACAAAGAAAGATGCTCTTTTTTTAATTTAATTTTTTATTTATAAAATTGGAACAAATTTCATGTATCTCATACAGTTTTAACAACATAATGACACTTCATACCTCATCCTCCCTCCCTCCCACCCTTTTCTGCTACTTCCTTTATTATTTTTCCTTTAATTTTTGCAGTAATATACATTTATTCTTTGAGAACAAGTTTTATTATTAATTGAAGAAGCACTTAAGGAAACAAACAATGGAGTTGGGCACTTAAGCTTATTATCAAAAACTTATGAGACATAAGAATATCTTCTACTTAATACACTAAAATAAAATAAATCTTTAAGAATATGTTTTACTATTAACTCTCATAATACAGCTCTTTGAGGACAGAGGTCCTTCATGGCAAGTTAGTGCACAGTGACTCCTGTTGTTAATTTAACAATTAACATTCTTATTATGCATGATCAGTGATCACCCGAGTCCCTTGACATGTGATGCCTAGGTTATGTAAGCCTTTTGAATCCACAAACTCCATCAGTATCAGTATTCAGACAAGGTCATAAGCATAGTGGAAATTTCCTCCTCCCTTCAGAGAAAAGTACAGACTTCTTTGATGACCACTTCTTTCCAGTGGGGTCTCACCCACAAAGGTCCTTCATGTAGGACACTTTTTCCACAGTGTCTTGGGTTTCCATGCCTGAAATGCTCTTGTAGAATTTTCATCCAGTTAAGCGTGCCTTAAGGGCTGATTCTGAAGTCACAGTGATATTTTTAGCGATTGTCTTCCTGTGAGTCTGCTGTATGGAGTGCTTCCCATGTTGGAGCATTCACTCCTTTTTAATTCTATCTATTATTATTATTACCAACACTTAATCCAATTTGTATGATCGCTTTAACACTTAATCCTGTTTATATGATCACATTAACACTTGATACTATCCCTATGATCACTTTAACACTTAAAATACTTTTTTCACTACCCCACTTATGGGGATTTGGGGTCCCATGGAAGGATTTTAAACTGTAGCCTTAGAAGTAACTCTATAGGAATATTTGCAGAAATATACAACTTTACAGTTACAAGCTTCATACATTTCATAATTACAACTCTAGGAACATGGTGATTCTTCCCAGCATGCCCACCCTCCCACCCACACTCCCAGCCCCCTCTTATTCCTACTCTTATTTTTTTACTAAAATCTATTTTAAATTAAATTTATACACATATAATTAACTCTATGTTAAGTAAAGAGTTCAACAAATAGTATGGAAAAAAGAACTGTTCCTCAATAGTCAACATAGGGGCTGTTGAAAGTCATTGCTTCTCAAAGTGTCAATTTAATTTCTACAGATTGCCTGTTAGGTGCTTTATTAGTTATTAAAAGTCAGGGAGAACATATGGTATTTGTCCCTTTGGGACTGGCTTATTTCATTAAGTATGTTTTCCAGTTTCATCCATTTTGTTGCAAATGACTGGATTTTGTTGTGTTTTTTTTATCGCTGTATAATATTCCATTTTGTACTTATCCTGTAATTTCATTATCCAGCCTTCAGTTGCCAGGCATTTGGGTTGATTTCATGACTTAGCTATTGTGAATTAAGCTACAATAAATATGGGAGTACAGATAATTCGTTCATATGTTGATTTCATTTCCCTTGAGTAAATTCCCAGGTGTAATATGGTTGGGTCATATTGTAGGTCTATATACAGATTTAAGAGGAATCTCATACTGTCTTCCATAGCGGCTTTGATGGTTTACATTCCCACCAACAGTGAATTAGGGTACCTTTTTCCCCACATCCTTGACAGCATTTGTTGTTTGTTGATTTCAGTATGAAAGTCCTTCTAATGGGGTGGGGTGGGGGGCATGAAACCTCATTGTTGTTTTGATTTGCATTTCCCTGAGGGCTAGTGATCCTTAGCATTTTTTCATGTGTCTGTTGGCCAATTGGATTTCCTCTTTTGAAAAATTTCTGTTTAAGACCTTTGCCCATTTCTTAACTAAATTATTTGTTTTGTTGTTGTGGAGTTTCTTGATCTCACTGTGTATTCTGGTTATTAATCTTTTATCCATTGCATAGTTTGCAGGTAATTTCTCCCATTCTTTCAATTTCTTCTTCACTTTCCTGGCTGTTTCTTTTGCAGTACAGAAGCTTCTCAATTTGACATAATCCCATTTGTGAATTTTGATTTTGATTGCTTCTGTCTCTGGTGTTTTCCCAAAAAGTCTTTGCCTGTCTATATCTTGCAGGGTTTCTCCAATGTTCTCTAATATTTTGATGGTATCAGGTTGTAGGTTTAGGTCTTTAATCCATGTTGAATGGATTTTTGTGTAAGGTGTAAGGTAGGGGTCCTGCTTCATACTTCTAAATGTGGAAATCCAGTTTTCCCAGCACCATTTGCTGAAGAGACTGTCCTTGCTCCTGGGATTGGTTTTAGCTCCTTGGTCCAATATAAGTTGGTTGTAGATGTCTGGATTGATTTCTGGCATTTCTATTCTGTTCCATTGGTCTATCCATTTATTTTTGTACCAGTACCAGGCTGTTTTGATTATAACTGCCTTGTAATATATCTGTATGGTAATGCCTCCAGCTTTGTTTTTGGGCTATAAGATTGTTTTAGCTATTCAATGTCTCCTGTGTTTCCAAATGGATTTCAGCATCATTTTTTCTAAATCTGGGAAGAATGATTGGTATTTTAATTCATATTGCATTGAATCTGTAAATTGTTCTTGGGAAGGAGATTGACATTGATGTTGATTTTTCCAATCCATGAACATGGAAGTTTTTTCCATTTTTTTTTGTGTCTTCTGTTTCTTTCTTTAGTGTTTTATAATTCTCATTGTGGAAATCTTTGGCTTCCTTTGTTAAGTTCATTCCTAGGTATTTGATTTTATTTTTTAGCTTTTGTAAATGGGATTGATCTTAGAAGTTCTTTCTCAGCCATGGTATTGTCTGTGTATACAAAGGCTTTTGTTTTTTTGTGTATGGAATTTATATCCTGCTACTTTGCCAAACACTTCTATGAGATCTAATAGTTTCTTGGCCCAGGTGAATGATCTTTCTAATGTGTTGTTGGATTCTATTGGCCAGAATATTGTTAACGATTTTTGTGTATATGTTTATCAAAGAAATTGGTCTCTATTCTCTGTTGCATTTTTTCCAGGTTTAGGAATTAAGGTGATGGTGGCTTCATAGAAAGAATTTGGGAGGATTACTTCTCTTTTGATTGTTTTGAATAACTTCATATGAAGTGGAGTTAATTCTTCTTGAACTTTCTGGTAGAATTCAGTGGTCAAGCCATCTGGTCCTGGGCTTTTCTTTGTTGAGAGTGTCTTTATTACTGTCCGATTTCTGTCTTGGTAATGGGTCTCTTTAGGTTTTCTATGTCTTCCTGGCTTAATTTAGATAAGTTTTATGTGTCCAGGAATCTATCCACTTTTTTTAGGTTTCCCATTTTACTGGCATACAGATCAGTGTAATTTCTGTTGATTCTTTTTATTTCTGGGTTGTCTGTTGTTTTATTTTCTTTTTAATCTCCAATTTTTTTGATTTGGGTCTTTGCTATCCTTTTTTTGGTTCATTGGGCTAATGGTGTGTCTGTTTGTTTTTTCAAAAAAACAACTCTTCATTTTGCTGATCATTTGTATTTTTTGTTTGTTTCAATTTTGTTGATTTATTCTCTAATTTTAATTATTTCTTTTATTCTACAAGTTTTGGATTCAATTTGTTGTTTTTCTAGATCCTTGAGGTGCATTGATAGCTCATTTATTTGGTGCCTTTCCATTTCTTGATGTAGGCACCAATTGTGATAAACTTTCTTCTTAACACTGCTTTTGCTATATCCCATAAATTTGTATATGTTGTATTGTCATCTTTTGTTTGTTTCCAGAAATTTTTTCATTTCTCTTTTGATTTCTTCTATGTGCACTGTTCATTCAGAAACGTGTTTTTCAGTCTCTAAGTGTTTGCATATGTTCTAAAGGTTCCTGAGTTCCTAGTTTTCAGTTTCTATGCACTGTGGCCCATGAAGATACATGGTATTATTTTGATTTTTTTAATTTGCTGAGACTTGCTTTATGGCCTAGGATGTGTTGATCCTAGTGAAAGTTCCATGTGCAAGGGATAAAAAATGTGAATTCTGTGGTTGTTGGGTGGAAGGCTCTGTAGATATCTGCTAGGTCTATTTGGTCTGCAGTGTTGATTAACTCTGTTGTTTGCTTGTTGATTTTCTGTATGGTTGATCTGTCTAATGTTGATAATAGGGTATTGAAGTTCCCCTTTACTATTGTATTTGAGTCTCTCTCTCTCTTTAAATCCATTAACATTTCTTTTAGATAGCAAGTGCCCTGTATTTAGGTGCATATACATTTAAAACAGTCGCATCATCCTGTTGAATTGATTCTTTAATTATTATATAGTGCCCTTCTTTGTCTCTTAGTAGTTTTTGTGTTAATGTCTATTTTTGTCTGTTATTAAGATGTTTACACCAGCTCTTTTTTAGTTTCTGTTGGCATGGATTATCTTTTTCCATCCTTTCACTTTCAGTCTGTGGGCATCTTTGTTGGTAGGATGTGTTTCTTGAAGGCAGCAGATAGATAGGTTTTCTTTCTTAATACATTCAGCCAGTCTGTGTCTTTTAACTGGAGAGTTGAGACCATTTACATTTGGGTTACTCTTGTTAAGTACCGACTTCGTGCTGTCATATTTCCATGGATAATCATAATTTTGCTTTTTGAATTTATTTTGTGTTATTACTGGGTCATTTTCCGTATTCATCTTCTTTCATAGTGATGTTCCTGTTTCTGTGTGTAGCACATCCTTGAACATGTTTTGTAGAGCTGGGGAATAGTTATGAATTCTTTAAGTTCTGTTTGTTGTGAACGATCTTTATTTCTTCTTCATTCACAAATGAGAGCATTGCATGGTACAGTATTCTGGATTGACAGTTTTTTTCTCTTAAGACTTGAAATATATCTTGCCATTCTCTCCTTGCCTGTAAGGTTTATGAGAAGTCTGGAGTGAGTCTAATTGAATTTCTCCTGAATTTGGTTTGGCAATTCTCTTGTGCTCATTTTAAGATCTTCTCTTTATGTTTTACTGTGGAGAGTTTGACCACAATGTAAATATCTTTTCTGGTTGTATTTATTAGGAGTTCTGTGTAGCTCCTGCATTTGGATGTCTTTTTCTTTCTCCAGATTGGGGAAGTTTTTTGTTATTTCATTAAGAAGGCCTTCTAATCCTTACTCTTTTTCCATGCCTTCTGGAACTCTTGGATCCGTATGTTGGGTCACTTAATAGTATCTTGTAAATCTCCAACTGTGTTTTTAAGTTTCTTGATTTCTTCTGTTACATGGTCTGACTGTAATATTTCCAGAAATTTGTCTTCTAGTTCTGATAATCCCTTCTTATGTCTCACTTATTCTGTTGTTAAGGCTTTTCACTGTATTTTTTATTTAATCTACTGAATTCTTCATTTTTAGTATTTCATTCTGACTTCTCTTTCATATCTCAATTGCTTGGGAGCACTTTTCATTTAGATTATGAATTTGCTTCTGTTTGCTTTTTTTTTTTTTTTTGACAGGCAGAGTTAGACAGTAAGAGAGAGAAACAGAGAGAAAGGTCTTCCTTCTATTAGTTCACCCCCCAAATGGCTGCTACGGCCAGTGCATTGCGCCTATCTGAATCCAGGAGCCAGGTGCTTCTCCTGGTCTCCCATGCGGGTGCAAGGCCCAATGACTTCAGCCATCATCCACTGCCTTCCTGGGCCACAGCAGAGAGCTGGACTTGAAGAAGAGCAACTGGGACAAATCCAGCACCCCAACTGGGACTAGAACCTGTGGTGCCGGTGCCACAGGCGGAGGATTAGCCTAGTGAGTGGTGGTGCCAGCCCTCTTCTGTTTGCTTTTAAGTAATCTGATGATTAATTTTCTGAATTCTGTTTCTGGCATATCCTTGATCTCTTCATCTCTAGCTTCTATTATTGAAGAATTGTAGTGTTCCTTTGGGGGATTCATATTGTCTTCTTTATTCTTATTTTGGGTTTTTGCTTTTTTTTTTTTTGGCGTGTGTGTGTGTATGTGTGTGTGTATATATATATATATATTTGTCTGGAATATGTCTCGTGTGAGATTTCTCTGTTATGAGCTGCTATTAGTTTATGCATTTCAAGTGGAAGCATAGAGCACCATCTACTGGAGCCCTACTTGCTTATCAGTCATGGTGAGGGCGGGTATGAGCTTTGGTGCACTTAACCCAGCCTCTTGAGACCCAGCTCATTCCTCAATGATTCATGGGATGGCCTCGAGTTTCCTCGTTGCATGGCTTGCATGGTGTTGAAAAGATTCCTCTGAGATGCTTGGACCTTGCTCCTGGGTTGAAGGTGTATTGGAATGGCTCCCAGAGTTGATGGGTGTGTGCTCTGGAGGCCAAGGCTTACATTTGAGAATGTAAACATTCAAGGTGGCTTCTCTTGGCTGGCTGCAGGTCCAGATGGGGGCAGGGACACAGACCTGGGAATTTCTCGATCTCTCTGCTTTTCTATACCTTCTCTCTTTTTAAAGCAGTTCACCTATCTCCCTCTCCTACTACTATTCGCAGCTCTGTGGACCCCCAATTCCCCGTCTAACCTGGTTTGATTGGGGCTGGCATCCTCTGCCCCTACAGTCCGTGCCTCCTGCATCTCCTCTGTTTCTCTTCCTTATTTGCTCTTACAGCGTGGACCTGCCCAGTATGTGTTGGCCCCTGGGTTTACTGTCATAAATTTCCCATGGCTCTAAATCTGCTGTATAGCATCTCTCACTTTTAATTATCTATTTTGCCCCATGTGACTTGGATTGTACTGTTCTAATCTGCCATCTTAGTGACCACTCACTAATTTTGGACTATCTTTTTCCAGCCTTTCACTTTCAGTCTGCATATATCTTTGTTGCTTAGATGAGTTTCTGGTAAGCAGCAAATAGATGGGTCTTTTTTTTTTTCCATTTTTTTTTAAATTTTTATTTTTTGACAGGCAGAGTAGACAGTGAGAGAGAGAGACTGAGAGAAATGTCCTCCCATACCGTTGGTTCACCCTCCAATGGCTGCTGCGGCTGGCGCGCTGCTGCCGGCGCACTGTACTGATCCAAAGCCAGGAGCCAGGTGGCTCTCCTGGTCTCCCACTCAGGTTCAGGGCCCAAGCACTTGGGCCATCCTCCACTGCACTCCCGGGCCACAGCAGAGAGCTGGACTGGAAGAGGGGCAACCGGGACAGAATCCGGCGCCCCGACCGGGACTAGAACCTGGTGTGCTGACGCCGCAGGCGAAGGATTAGCCTATTGAACCGCGGCACTGGTGGGTCTTATTTTTAATACATTCAGCCAATCTGTGTCTTTTAACTGAAGAATTGAGGCCATTTACATTCAAGGTGACTATGCATAAGTAATAAATTGGTCCTTCAATTTTTCTATAATTATTCCTATTGTTTACTTTGGATTTCTTTTGTACTTCTACTGGTGGTTTTTCTGCCTTCTCATTCTTTCATATTGGTGAATATCTTTCTGTGTTTCTGTGTGTAGCACATCCCTAAGCATCTTCTGTAGAGCTGGATGAGTGTTGACAAATTCTTTTAATTTCTGTTTGTTATGGAATGTCTTTATTTCAGCTTCATTCATAAATGCAAGCTTTGAGCAATGCAATATTCTGAGTTGATAGTTTTTTTTTCTTTCTTTCTTTTGGGAGGGTGTCATATCTCTTTTTTTTTTTGGATTTTTTTATAGTAATGCTTTATTCCCAAAACAATGGAAAATATTTAAGATATCAAAGAAAAGAACATGTATATAATAATTTTATATCCAGTCAAAATCACTTTCAGGTAGAAAATCACAAAGAAGCTATTGCCATCAGGCTATATTGTTTCCTAAGCTCTTCTTCAGGAATCTATTGGACAACAAGTCACAGATAGAAAACTACTGGGAGAGACACTGATGTAGGACTGATGGCATTATCAATAAATGATAGTATCACAAAATAAGAAAGTAGACATTACACATCCTTCTACTTTGTTCTACACAAACAAGCCTGAATTTTCAGGCAGTGTAGAAGATAGAGGAACATGTTAAGTATCATGGAAAGTAGCATTCTAGATTTGTGGAAACTTAGTGTCTTCAATAACTATACAAAAAACTATAAAATAAACAGGTAAAGGAGAAATCCACATATTAAAAGAGTTTCAATAAAATCATACAATTTAAGAATTCTATTTGAATCCAAATTTGATAAACATACAAGAAATGGAGAAAAATGGTATCTATAAGACAACATTAAGTGATATTTGAAAATTTTAACTACTATTAATTTTCTTGATGTGATAACAGCATTTTTTAAAACGATTTATTTATTTATTTGAAAGGTAGAGTTACAGAGAGGCAGAGGCAGAGAGAGAGAGGGAGAGAGAAAGTCTTCTATCTGCTGGACCACTCCCCAGATGGCCGCTATAGCCGGAGCTGAGCCAATCCAATGGCAGGAGCCAGGAGCTTTTTCCAGGTCTTCCACATGAGTGCAGGGGCCCAAGGACTTGGGACAGCTTCTACTGCTTAACCAGGCCGTAGCAGAGAGCTGGATCAGAAGTGGAGCAACTGGGATTCGAACCAGTGCCCATATGGGAGGCTGGCACTGCAGGCGGCAGCTTTACCTGCTAAGCAACAGTGCCGGACCCAGATAACAACATTTTTTTAAAGGTTTATTTATCTGAAAGGTAGAGTTACAGAGAGGCAGAGAGAGAGAGAGAGAGAGGGATAGAGAGGTATTCCATCAACTGGTTCACTCCCCACGTGAGTGCAGGCGCCCAAGAACTTGAGGCATCTTCCACTGCTTTCCCAGGCCATATCCCACTACACCACAGTGTCAGGACCTCAGCTCTCCTTTTCTGCTTCACTTGGTCACTTGATTTTACATCTTTCTCATTGTTTTATTTACTTAATGTTTTAAATTTAAAAAAAAAAGTTCAATGTATGCTTGTATTTGTTTTATTGGAGAAGGAGCAGAGATAGAGCTCCAAATCTGCACAACAGCTGAGCCTGGACCAGACCAAATCCCAAGATGGGAACTCACATTATGTCTCCCATGTGGGTGCAAGGACCCAAGCATATTTTCATTAGTTGTGGGGGATATTATTCTTTTTAAAAAAGATTTTATTTAATGAATGCACATTTTTTTTTTCTTTTTTTGACAGGCAGAGTGGACAGTGAGAGAGAGAGACAGAGAGAAAGGTCTTCCTTTGCTGTTGGTTCACCCTCCAATGGCCGCCGCGGCCGGCGCCCTGCAGCCAGCGCACCGCACTGATCCGAAGGCAGGAGCCAGGTGCTTCTCCTGGTCTCCCATGGGGTGCAGGGCCCAAGCACTTGGGCCATCCTCCACTGCACTCCTTGGCCACAGCAGAGAGCTGGCCTGGAAGAGGGGCAACCAGGACAGAATCTGGCGCCCCGACTGGGACTAGAACCTGGTGTGCCGGCGCTGCAAGGCGGAGGATTAGCCTAGTGAGCCTTGGTGCCGGCTGAATGCAAATTTCATAGATAACAACATTAGGGATATTGTGGTGTCGCTTCCCCATTCGTGGAGGAACGACACAGGACCCTGCGTTGTTCTTTTGTCTCCTCGGCTCTTCCCGGGTTTGCTGCTGGTCCTTCCCGGGTTGGCTGCTGATCCCTCCACCTCCGTGGAGGGGCGGCTCCCCCTGCCACTTTCCCCACTTCCGCGGGGGAGCGGCACACCGCCGGCCGGCTCTCTCGGGGGCTGCTCAGATGTTATCCAGATGTTCCTGGTGCATGTTGTCTCTCTCCTCCTTTATAGTCCTCTTCCACCAATCCCAACTCTGCTACCCACACGCCGAGCACGCTGCTCTCCTCCAATCAGGAGCAAGATCAGCTCCTGCAGCTCATCAGTCAAGCTGGCGAGAGGCAGCTGCGTAGAAGTTATTTACTCCCTTTCAGTGCCATATTGTGGGAGAGCAGATGCATAGAATAAGTCTTAATTCCAGTAACTTAGTCTAGTCCGAGTTGCTCCCCACATTGTGGTTCTTTCCCAATCCCTACTTCCTGCCCCTATTCCCATCTACCTCCTACTCCCGTTCTCATCCCCTTCTTCATTAAGGTTCATTTTTACTTTAACTTTATATACAGAAGACCAACTCTATACTAAGTAAAGATTTCAATAGTTTGCACCCCCCCGACACGACTTATAAAATACTGCTTGAGAACAAGTTTTACAGTTATTCTCATAGTACAACTCATTTAGGACAGAGGTCCTACATTGGGAGTAAGTGCCATTTTTTTATTTTATCCATTGAATTCTTCACTTTGATTTCTCTTTATACTCTCGATTTTCTGGGAAAATATTCATGATGTCTTGTATAATTTTCTTTAGTTTGTGGATATGCTTCTGATTTTTTAATAATCATATGATTAAAATTCTAAATTCTGTTTCTGGCATTCCCTTGATCTCTTCATCTTTGCATTATAATATTGAAATGTTGTGTTCTGAGGGGTTCCTGGTGACTTCCTTATTCTTGTTATTTGAATTTCAGTTTTTACTTTTTGGCATTTTTAGAGTTGAATTTCAATTTTTTCTTCTGTTGATTTTTATTTTTGGGCTATGGTTCTGTGGCTCCCTGGAATGTTTATACTTTCAGTGAACAGAAGGATATGTGTGGTGACCTGTGGGCTCTGGTCAGTGCTCTAGCAGGGGCGAGTTTCCAGGCTAATGATTCCCAGCTACTCTGCAACTTTTCATGTAGCCACCTAGGCCCAAAGGTCTCAGCATGTAAAGTTACCCGAAACGCTGCTGATACGGCCCCCCCCTGTTTCTGGTAATTGCCCAGCCACTTCCCGGTAGATCTCTGAGACAGTGGGGGCTGCAGGCCATACACTTTATTTCTAGCTCTGGATCACACTCTATAGTCACTGGCTTAACGTCTGCCCATTTCTGCTGCCAGTACTGTGTCAGGTGCCCTGTCTCAGTGGGCTGTTATGTACATGCCTGCAGGCTTCCCTGGTTGTAGTCCTGATTTAAAATTGCATCCACCCTCTCTCAGCTGGATCGTGGGTTTTATTTTAAAGAGATTGGTTTGAATCAGCCACCTCTCTCCACTTCCACTTGGACCTCAAGTGATCGCCAAAACAACTTCTGGCTCCCCAGGTTCTCCACTGTACCTGTGCTAAACTCTCACCAGTTCTATACCCAAGGATTGCTGCTATCCGTCCATGACTCTGGTTTTCTGAGTTCTCTGGATGCATGCCAGCACTCATTACACCAGTTTAAGCTGGTTCTCCTCCTCTTGTGGGGCTTCCCAGGGGATTTTCTCTGCTAATCTCTGTCAAGTATATAACTGCTATGCTTCTCTTAGATGTTTCTTCCTAGCTCTGTGAAGAGTACCACTCCCAAATCCACCATTTTCTATCCAGATTGCCTGCAAGATACTCTTAACTACAGAAGGGCAGAGCTTAACAACTGACATTTTTTTGTTGTTGTTTGGTATTTTTTTTTTTTTCAGGATCTATCTACAGGCAGGGTTAGGGAGAGGGAGGGGAGAAAAGAGGAAGAGATCTTCCATCTGCTAGTTCACTCCCCAAATGGCTGTAATAACCAGGGCTTGGCCAGGCCAAATCCAGGCCAGAAACTTCGTTCAGATCTCCTGTGTGGGTATAGGGGCCCAAGAACTTGGGCCATCTCCTGCTACTTTCCCAGGCACATTAGCAGTGAGCTGGATTGGAAGTGGAGCAGGCAGCACTCAAACTGCCACCTGTAGAGGATGCTGGTGCTACAGGCCATTTCTTAACCTGCTGTGCCACAGTGCCTGCCCCTGGTCTTTGTTTTTATATCAGTGGCAATCCCAACTGAGAAGGAGAGCTGAATTATCCAAGAAGGGTTTGCCATGTTGAAGGCAAGAGGGTGAGAAAGTGTGGTTGGCAGCAAGGGATGTAGGGCAGGTCTGTGCTGATAGAATTGAAGAGTGTGGCAACATGAAAATCACTTGGCAGTTTAATGTGAAGATTGAGAGCTTAGGCTCTCTAACAAGACTGTCTGATTTAATTAATTAATTAATTAATTATTTTTTTTTGACAGAGTGGACAGTGAGAGAGATAGACAGAAAGGTCTTCCTTTTCTGTTGGTTCACCCTCCAATGGCTGCAGCGGCCGGTGCACTGTGGCCGGCGTACCACGCTGATCCAAAGCCAGGAGCCAGGTGCTTCTTCTGGTCTCCCATGCGGGTGTAGGGCCCAAGAACTTGGGCCATCCTCCACTGCACTCCTGGGCCACAGCAGAGAGCTGGCCTGGAAGAGGGGCAACCAGGACAGAATCTGGCTCCCCGACCGGGACTAGAATCTGGGGTGTCGGTGCTGCAGGCGGAGGATTAGCCTATTGAGCCGCGGCGCCAGACCCTAGCTCTATTACATTTGTAGCTGGAGGGCAGATTTAACTTTTTAAACTTGTATTCCTTAACATTTGGAAGGAATAATAATGTTATCTATTTCAGGTAATGATGTTAAATGACAGAGTGAGTTAATGTAGAGAATGAGTGAGTTAGGCATCAAAAACACTAGACAAATGTTCATGGGTAAATATATACTTTGGAATATTACTCAGCTGTAAAAACGAATGAAATCCTGCCATTTGCAACAAAATAGATCCATCTGGAAACCATTATACTCAGTGAAATAAGCCCGTTCCAAAAAGATAAATATCATATTTTCCCCGATTTGTGGCAATTAATAAATTACAAAAAAGTAATGATATGAGTGGAGTTGATGTTTTGCGATTTGATTATTGTTTATATCCCTTTTCTCTACTGTTGAGGAACAGTGGTTTTTTTTTTTTTCCTCTTACTATTTGTTGAATTCTTTATTTATTGGTCTTATTGGAATGTTAAGCTTATAATTATAAAATCAACTGAAAGCATGTCTTTGTAAAAATTAAAAGAAAGAAGAAAGGTGGGAGGGAGGGTAAGCTGGGAAGTATCACTGTGCACCTATATCTGTATATATGAAATATATGAAATTGTTCACCTTATATAAATAAAAATATTTTAGAACATGTTCACTGGTATAGTCCTTTAGCTAGGAAGAGGGAATTGCTGCTCAAAGAATATTTTTACAAAGATGTGCTTTGTAGGATGTAAGAGAACCTCTCTTTCTATTCTCAGTAGTTAACAAGTCTTCAGATAGTTAAAGTAGAATTGGAAATTTTTTGCGCAGTAGAGTTTTGAGTACTGGCTCAAGGTGGGTGTGTATCAACAGCCAAGGCAGATTCCCATAAGAATCTGTGTTTAATGAGCCATCCAGATGATTCCAAGGCAAGCTCAAGTGTGAGAACTACTGGAGGATAAAATGGGAGGAAATGCTGATTGTCTTGTTGTTTTGGAGAACTTTGTGATCCCTTCATTTGTGAAGTGCCACATTTGCATGGTTTGTCTTTCTATACATTGCCTTTTCTTGGCGTTCTTTTATCAGATATTTTGTGCACAGTGGCAGCCACATGCAGTTAATATAAAGTTCAAATAGAGAAGCTCTTCTTGTGTCTTTTTTTTTTTTTTTTTACTCTTTGGTCTAACCTTTGTTATGTATATCCTTTAAAAGATTTACCTTTGTTAACATACTCTTTGCTGGAACACATTTGTTCCATTGGGTTTGGGATAGTTTGCTTTGATGCATACAGGGATCTGTAGCCATAGTTTTGACAGAATTGCTCTGCATATTCCAGAGGCCATTCAGTTGCCTCTTCTGTGGCAACCTACACTTTCAAAGGCTTGTGTCTCCCATTTCCTCTGAATTGCAGATGCTGTATTTTACCTTACTAAGATGTACTTGTGGGGAGCAACTCGGACTAGACTAAGTTACTGGAATTAAGACTTATTCTATGCATCTGCTCTCCCACAATATGGCGCTGGGAGAGGAGAAAACAGCTTCTACACAGCTGCCTCCAGTTCAGCCAATAAACTGTAGGACTTGCTCCTGATTGGAGGAGAGCAGCGTACTCAGCATGTGGGCAGCCGAGTTAGGATTGGCGGAGGAGGACTATAAAGGAGGAGAGAGACGGCATGCACCAGGGACATCTAAGAGGAACATCTAAGGGGAACACCTGTGCAGCCCCCGAGAGAGCCGGCCGGCGGTGTGCCGCTCCCCTGCGGAAGTGGGGAAAGTGGCCAGGGGGAACTGCCCTTCCACGGAGGTGGAAGGGACAGTAGCCAACCCGGGAAGAACCAGCAGCAAACCCGGGGAGGGCCAAACAGACGAAAGAACAACGCAGGGTCCTGTGTCGTTCCTCCACGAAGAGGGGGAGCGACATAATGGTGCCCTGACTCGGATAGGAAGCCTAGGCAGGGTTTAGTGTCGTTCCTCCACGAAGAGGGGGAGCGACATAATGGTGCCGTGACTTGGATATGAAGCCTAGGCAGGGTTTAGTGTCGTTCCTCCACGAAGAGGGGGAGCGACAGTACTAAGTCTTCCTTTGAGTTCCACCTCTCTGAAGGCCGGGAAAGTGCCTTCAGGCATAAAGCTGGGGTAATTGTGGGGCTCACCCTATTTCCCTTCTTCCAGGAACTGTAGTGTGGCACTGCTTTCTCACCAAGGTCTGAAAACTGTTACATATTTTGTTTTGTTTCGATTTTTAGTTGTTTCAAGTAGGAGTATAAATCTGATCCCTTCAAACTCTGCTTTACTTAGGAGCTTCTTGCACTATTGAGGTAAAATTTATCTAGAGTGAAATGGAAAATACTAAGTGTACCATTGATGCCTCCCACAAATGCATACAGCTGTATATCCCAGTCCCATACCAAGACATAAAACTCACTATCACTCAAGAATGTATCTTCGTTCTTGTTTCCAGTCATATCGCTTGCTTCCATATCCTAGAGAAGATATCTCCATTGATTAGTTTGTCTATTTTTTGAACTTCATTTAAATAGAAATTTAGATACATGCACTATTGTGTGTGAGGGTACTTCAAAAAGTTCAGGGAAAATAGAATTGAATGATGTTTTGGTAATAAATTTTCTAAACTAATGCATGGTTTTTCATAATATGTTTCCCATGTACTTTTTAGGATTCTGTATATACATGGATTAAATATATTTTTGACCAAAATAAACGCATTTTAATTTCATTTTCCATTAACTTTTTGAAGTATACTTGTGATGCAGGGATTTATCATTCTAGCCATTTAGGTTCATGTACTATGACCAAGAAGGAGGAACATGGAAAAAGAATGGTGACAAGGAAGGAAGATTTATTCCCACAGTGGGAGTGGTTCCTGGGTATGAATCTCATTGAATGGAAGTTGTCTACAGGTTTATATCCTCTGGACTGTGAGAAAGTTTGTACAGGGTTTTGCAAACATGTCAGTTGGTCACCAATGACCTTCTTGTTTCTGGGGTGTTAGCAACTAGACCTGGATGGTCCAGCTGTAATGCCTCCTGTTTTATTTTCACTTTATCTATCTTATTTATAAACAGTGAGGCAGTTTGTTCCAGGCATGTCCTTTTATATGTTATGCTTGTATATTCCTCTGTTTGTTAGACTTCAGTCTCCTTCATTATGTGAGGCTTGGGTATCCCTCTGCATGGCAGGCTTCAGTAATTTGGGCCCTTTGCCACTGGCTGTTTACTTAGGTTACATCATAGCTGTCTCCTGTCTCTGTTGATTCCCCCTCTGAAGAGGTAACTCTAACTGCCATTAGAGAGCAGGGTGATGAATGCTCTAGCTATTTCCTTAAATTTTTCTTTAATTTTGCAATGACTTAATTTCTTTTTTTTTAACTTTTTTTAACTTTTATTTGATGAATATAAATTTCCAAAGTACAGAATATGGATTACAATGGCTTCTCCCCCATAACTTCCCTCCCACCCGCAACCCTCCCCTTTCCTAATCCCTCTCCCCTTCCATTCACATCAAGATTCATTTTCAATTCTCTTTATATACAGAAGATCAGTTTAGCATATATTAAGTAAAGATTTCAACAGTTTGCACCCACACAGAAACATAAAGTGAAAAATACTGTTTGAGTACTAGTTATAGCATTAAATTTCAATGTACAGCACACTAAGGACAGAGATCCCACATGAGGAGTAAGTGCACAGTGACTCCTGTTGTTGACTTAACAAATTGACACTCTTGTTTATGGCCTCAGTAATCACCCTAGGCAACTTGTCATGAGCAGGCTAGGCTATGGAAGCCCTTTGAGTTCACCGACTCTGATCATATTTAGATAAGGCAATGACTTAATTTCTTTTTTTTTTTTTTTTTGACAGGCAGAGTGGACAGTGAGAGAGAGAGACAGAGAGAAAGGTCTTCCTTTGCCATTGGTTCACCCTCCAACGGCCGGCGCGGCCAGCGCGCTGTGGCCGGCGCACCGCGATGATCCAATGGCAGGAGCCAGGTGCTTCTCCTGGTCTCCCATGGGGTGCAGGGCCCAAGCACTTGGGCCATCTTCCATTGCACTCCCTGGCCACAGCAGAGAGCTGGCCTGGAAGAGGGGCAACCGGGACAGGATCCAGCGCCCCGACTGGGACTAGAACCCGGTGTGCTGGTGCTACAAGGCGGAGGATTAGCCTAGTGAGCCACGGTGCTGGCCCAAAAGACAGGATTTCATTTTTTTTTTTTTTTTTTGTGGCTGAGTAGTATTATATAGTGTATATATTCCACATTTTCTTTACCTAGTCATCACTTGATAGACATGAAGTTTTATTCCATATCATAGTACAATTTAGCTTGAATTGAGCTGCAATAAACATGAAATACAAATAACTCTTTCATATGCTGGTTTCATTTCTTTTGGGTAGATTCCTAGGAGTGGGATGGCTGGGTCATAGGGTAGATCTATTTTCAGATTTTTGAGGTGTCCTCATACTGTCTTCCATAATGGTTGTACTAATTAACATTTAGAAGGGGTGTTTTTTATGTGCAAGAGAGAAATTCAGGGTAGATAAATATGGTCTCTTCCCATCTGAGAATTATCTAAGTGAGAGAAAGCAAACAGCCCCTAAGTTGTTTGGTTCAGCTGTCTTCTGAGTGATTGAAGGGTGGTGCATTTTAGTGACTTTTAAGTTTGGACCTGAGGGCTGATTTTCTAATTAGGGAAAGCAGCTGGCAGCTTGGGCAGGACAAAAACATACCTTTATTTATTATTTATTTACTGTAGCAGACTGTGGCTGCAAGATCATGTGTGAAACCATGGGAGATGGGTCAACTCTGAATCTATGTCCTATTCAAAGTGATTGACCGTGGAACATTAAACATCAGACCTTTCAGAAATTTGGCATCATTTCATTGCCAAAGATTTAAACCACTTAGTCAAAAGTAATAATTTATCTGAGAATTTTTCACAAAGTTGCAAAGCCATTTCTGCTTAGAGTTAAGATGATCATTCAAACATTTTCAAATAGGCAGATGATACTGACTCCTTTATGACTCATTTAGCATGTGACATCAGCATAGGCTCCTGTTACTTAGCACAGTTAAATACATCATAAACCAGAGAGAGCATCAGGCAGTCTTGTTTTCTGGACTTTTCAGATACAGATGCCAGCTATAAAATAATGTTCTTTCACTGACATCCATCCTAATCTCCCACAGCATTTAACTTCCATAAAACTTTTACAATATAATTTTCCTTATTTCATGGATTTTCTTTCTAATCAAGAACTCTACAACTTTTTCTCCCACAGCATTTAACTTCCATAAGCCTTCTACAAAATACTTAGTCCTTCAGTTCCCTTTTCTATCAAAAAATCCTTTATCAAAAAATTCTTTTTTATACTCAAGAAAACATTCTCAAGCTTATACCTTCTTCACAATTTCCACAATATTTATACTCCACAAATCTTCCATAACATGCTTTTCTGTCATTTCATGAATTTTAAATTTTTTGTTAATATAAAGAGGACAGATTTCATGTGTTTTATAGATAAAATTCTAAGATGATAACCATACGTTCCTCCTTCTCTCTTCCTCCCTCAATTTCCTTCCTTCCTTCCTTTCATTTTTTCTTTAACTTTTGCAAAAACATAATTTCCATCTACCCTATAATGCGAGATTAATGCACTGCTAACCATAATATTTGACAAGTAAAAAGCAGAAAGACCACAGTTCCACTGTAGCATAAACACATCCTAAAAACAAGCAATTCACAAGATGTCCATTTTAGTCCTATAAATTTTTGGTACCCTTTTCATTCTCATGCTTATAGCTTTTTCCACAACTTTTAAAAAAAATCTCCTGGTTCCTTTAATTTATCTCCTGAAACAGTCTTCCGACACCTCTGAATTAAGAGAGAAGTATCATTTACAGTATTTTAAACCATAGTAACTTTAAAAGCAATTTTCTTCTTTTGTTTTATTTTGTTTTGTTTTGATATCAGAGTTACAGTTTAGGGGCTGGGTGAAATATTTAAGCAGGGGCTTTACTAAAATGCCTCTCCCAGTCAAATTAAGGTAAGAGGAGAGACCCAGACTTGCGAGAGGAACAGACAAAGCAGATAAAATATCTAGGAGGAAACAGACTTCTTTCTTTTAAACAGTTATGTCCACCCAGAGTTCTTGAGTGCTGATGGTCTGGATGGCAGAAGCCTCTAGGAAAAGTCCAGGGTCCCTTTAGTTCTGGGGTCATAGGAGTAGGGAGCCCCAACCCTAGGGGCCTTGTTCTCTTGGAGCAGTCAGACCTTCAGTGATCCCCATTATAAAGAAGACAGGGCCTTGGGGGTTTTCTCTGGTGATGGGGATGTGGAAATTTCTTTTTAAAGTGTTCCATCTGACCATAGCCATGGCACTTTGGAGACCCCTGGGGATCCTCAGTTTGGTGTGGTCATAAGGCTTCTACCAGAGCTGTGACCATTTTTAATCCTTTTTTTCTTGTTGTTGAATCTCCTCCTGGTCCTGCTTATAAGAGACCGAAGTGGTGACCTTTAGGAGGATTTTTCATGTGCTCTCAGGTGCAGTAGACTGTTTTTGGAGCTTTCCTTTGATATCTGATGTTGACTAAGTCATTTAGGATTGCTTGTTCTTTCACTGAGTTGGGAAGATAGGGAAGTATATTTGACTCAATCCTCTTTCAGTCTCTTTAAGAAGGGCAAGGGAGTTTTCTTCTGGGCCTTGGTCAGTAATGGATAGCTTGAAGTAATTTAAGACCTTGATCTTGGTCTTTCTCAGTTCCACTAAGAGACAAGCAGTGGAGTTCTTTCACTTCCAGTCATATATAGGATCATCTGGTTTCCATTTATGGTAAGGTCTCTCCAGAGGGACAGCCCGCTTTCCTATGGGATATGGTGACCCTTGGCCATCTTCATCAAGTAAGGAAGTAAAATCATATAAAGTTTATCACAAAAAGTATTTTCAGCTTGGAAATCAGCCTGTTTCTCAGTCCCTGTTTGGGTCTGATTTAGGAGTAATGTTAAATTTTTCCAGGAGAATACATAGACATCCATTAAAGTCTGGAAAGAATCTGTGTACTTATAAGGGTCATTTGAAAATCTTCCCGAATCTTAATTTATCTGTCTAAGGTCCTCAGAAAAAAAGAGAACCTGGATGTATGTGGGGTGACTGGGCCCTCTGGAACCTCCTGTTTGGGTAAAAAAGAAGTTGACGATCTCTTGCGCTGTTTGCTAACAGTCTGGGATGGAAGGGCAGGAGGGAACAGAAGCAGTATGCAGGATTGGTGTAGGCAACATGGTGGATGGAGGCAGGGAGGTATTTGGGGTCTTGCTAGTAACTACTGCTAGAAGCACTAGATCTGCTTTACAGAGTTGGTAAACTTCTGGCTTATCTCTCAGGGCTAAGAATCCTGTACATAAGGGATCCTAAACCATTTTCCTGCCTTGTGAAAGAGGAGGTTTAGTGGAAGGATGGTGTTATAGTTAACACTTAATTCTGGGGGCCAAATCTCTGTCATCCATCTTGTATTCTGGCCACACTCTTGGTGCTAGAAAAGACCAGATGTTTTTTCTTCAAGATGTGAGGATCAAAAGAATCCCACTGTCTATGATACACTCCAAAGGGATGCATGCTGAAGATGGCCTATTGCTCATCTGAAATGAGAGGACAAGAAACAAGGCATCCCTAAGTTTCTGCCTCTGCCCCTTGAGATGTCCCTCAAGTTCCTGGGCTGTGGCAGTATGCTGTCATGGAGCCCACGGCGAAGAGAGATTGTAGAACAAGTGTGAACACTCTTACCTGTGCCTCTACCTCTGCCCTTAATTCTCTGGGATGTGAACATCCTTCTTAAGTTGCTTTATATTTGCCATCACTGGAGGGGTAGAATCTGAAACTATGCCTCTGAAAAAGCCCCTCAGCTGGAACTCTAAAAACAAGGATCTGTAAGGAAAGTGTGTTTTTTTCAGTGCCAAGGCAATTTGGCAAGGACAATAGTGGAGAGAGCAACTTGGTAGGAGGAGAAAAACTTGCTCCAGTAGGCCATCTAAGAGATGGGTCATAAGGAGAAACTTTTAGAAGTGAATCCAAAAATAAGAGATCTCTGGTCAATTGCTACCCAGCAGCTGAAAATAGAGAGCATATGCAAACATGGCCCACCACAGCTTGGGCAGGCAGGTGACTGGTGTCTAAGGAGACAATGAGATGGGAATGGTCACTTCAGCTTTTAGAAGGTACCTAGGAGTCCAGAAGAGATTAGTGAGGATTAGTGATTAGTGAGGATTAGTGATTGAGGAAAAGTGGGGAGCTTGCAGGGCAAAAGGCACAGCCAGAAGTTATAGCTGGACAAGAAGCAGAAAGAAAACAAAGAAGCAGATCTCTGTTTTGACACCCTGATGGACTGTCAGGATCCAGGTCCAGTCAAGGAGCCTTTAAGTAATGCCAGGATCTTGCTTTGGCCAGAAACCATTAGTTTATTCAACAGTCTCACATGTTGGATAAACCTTCCCAAAAGAAAACTGACCAACATTCCCAGTGCCAGGAAGATAAAGGGGGATTGATGAAACCTGCACCCAACTCTCAGCAAGCCTAACCTCTGAGTCTTTAAGATCAGCAGCTGCGCTGTCTGCACGAGAGGCCCATTGTTTTTATTTGATAGAGAACTATGGTGGAGAGCAAATATCTCTGAAAAAAGAAGCAGATGCAGTCCATCTTTACTCAACTTTAGACCATTTAGGATGAGCCCCCAGATTCCTGTCTGGTAAACAATGAGGAACATGGACAATGCAGGGTAAGAAGGATGGAAGGTTTATTAGTCAAAAAGAGAAAGCGAAGTTTTATTGAAGCAAAGGAAAGCTACCATAGTAGGAGGGGTTCTTGAGCAGGAATCCCATTGAGTGGAAGTTGTGTAGGGATTTATATCCTCTGGGCTGTGAGGAAGTTTGTACAGAGTTTTGCAAATATGTCAACTAGTCACTGATGGCCTTCTTGTTGCTGGTGTTTTGGAATCTAGAGCTGGACGGGCCCAGCTACAATGCATTCTTTTTATTTTCACTGTCTCTATCTCGTTTTTGAATAGTGAGTCATTTTGTTACAGGAGTATGCAGGGCTTGTGTTTTCTTCTGTATGTCAGATTTGAGTCTCCCTCAGTACATGAGGCTTGGATCTCCCTCTGCACGTCAGGCTTGAGTTACTTGGGCCCATGTCCCTAGCTATCCACCTAGGGTTAAATCTTAACTGTCTCCTGTCTCTAACACTTGCATATCTTTATTACTCAGTATATCTGGAGATTTGGGCACAATGTTGAATGTATCAGTGCTTCACTTCATTTCATCACTGAGTAAAATTTAATTGCATGGATACACCACATTTTTTCTGCTCATTGCATGTATTCAATACCTAGTGGTATTTCCAGTTTTTGTATATAATTAATACACTTTCTATAAACAGTATTGTGTAAGTGTTTATGACATATAATGTATCTCAGATAAATAAGAGTGGATTTGCTGGATAATGGGGAAGTATATGTTTAATAGAAACTGAAGTTTTTTCTAAAACTGGTCACGTCATATTACATTTCCACCAGCTTTGTGTGGGAGTTCCAGTTGCTTCACATGCTTCGTAAAGTTATCTCTTCTTGAATTATGAATAAGTGTCTCTCTGTGGTTTTAGCTTGTGTTTCTCTGACAACTAATATTATTAATCCATATCACTGAGATTATTGACCATTCCTGTATCTTCTTTTGTGACATTGCTGTGGTATGAATGTATGCCCTCAAATTCATATGTGGAAACCAAATGGACATTGTGATATTGTAGAGATTAGGCCTTTACAAGTGATGATGGCAGAGCTCATGGAGGTGATTAGGGCCCTTCTAGAAGGCTTGAGTGAGTGGATTTACCACTTCTGTCCCTTTTACCATATGACCATGCAACATTTGTCCCAGCTGGAATATTCAGCAGCAAGTTTCTATCCTGGAAGCAAAGAAGAGTACTCACCAGAGAACCCACTGACACCTTCATCTTGGACTTTCTAGACCCTTCTAATATGAGACATACATTCTCTTGTTTATAAGTTACTTGATTTCAGGTATTTGTTACAGCAGTAAAAAAACAGATTAAGACAGATATGTATTAGTGTCTTTCCCATTTTTTAGTTGGGTTCCTTGTATTTTTCCTTAAAGATTTGTAGAAATTTTTCATATATTCTGCATCTAAGTCCCTTTTTAATACTGATGAATATCTTAAATGCTGAAAATATGTAGAACTTCTCTTTGTCTCTGCATCTAGTGATTGTCTCCTCTTTGCTTGTACTTCCTCATTTTCTTTTTCGTAATGATGTCTTTCGATTAGAAGCATGCTTCATTATGATTAAATGATTTTTTTTGATTTGTGAAACAAAGTTTATTAGTTAAAATATCTTAAAAATGTAAAATGGTTTGAACTATACAAATTACAATTATAATCTAAAAACAGGCAGTAAACATCACACATAGCATAGCAAGTATGGAATCATAGCTTCCCACACACCTTAGCCAGAGCACATTGGGATGAAGACTTGTGCTACCTAATTCAGTGCCACCTATCAGCCTATTTATTTTGGTTTTAACACCTTTCTGCTTGTCATAAAATGAAAAGTGCTGGCTTCAAGATTGGTCCCAAGAAGATCAAGAATTCTAATCAAGATTGGTCTCAAGAAGACAAGAGTCTGACTATGGTTCAGATAAAGAACCAACTACTCCCCATTATTTTAGAGAATCAGGATTTCAATCAAAGGAATATAGCTAGTACAGTAAGTTCATTCTCTTTCTGATGGAGCTTTTAAGCACACAAAAAGTGCCAGTTGCCTATCAGCTATTTCTATCAGCATCTCAGATTTGGCTAGTTTTCATAATACTAAAACAGGGCTTAGATCATAAACCTGCCTTCTCTGTATTATGGCTTTTCACCATAAACAGTTGTATAACTTTTGACAATTTATTTTCTTTACTTTCCTGAAAAAATCTTCCTCATTATCTCTTTTTTAAACTTTTATTTAGTAAATATAATTTCCAAAGTACAGTTTATGGATTACAATGGCTTCCCCCCCCATAACTTCCCTCCCACCCGCAACCCTCCCATCTCCCACTCCCTCTCCCATTCCATTCACATCAAGATTCATTTTCAATTATCTTTATATACAGAAGATCGATTTAGTATATATTAACTAAATATTTCATCAGTTTTCACCCACACAGAACATAAAGTATAAAATACTGTTTGAGTACTAGTTATAGCATTAATTCACATTGGACAACACATTAAGGACAGAGAACTTCCACTTTGACTACAACCTTGTCTAAATAAGATCAAAGTCAGTGAACTCAAGAGGCTTCCATAGCCTTGGCAACTCATGACTTGAGCCTAGGGAGATTTCTGATGCCATAAACAAGAGTGTCAAATTGTTAAGTCAACAACAGGAGTCACTGTGTACTTACTCCTCATGTGGGATCTTTGTTCTCATTATCTCTTTCTTTGCAATTTTTAAATTACAAAGAAAGTATTAAAATTATTGATAATTAAATTAATAAAACTATTATTATTAAAAATTATTAATTTTTTATTTAATAAATATAAATTTCAAAAGTACCACTTTTGGATTATAGCAGCTTTTCCCCCCATAACCACTCTTCCACTGCAACCATCCCATCCCCCGCGCCCTCTCCCGTTGCATTCACATCAAGATTAATTTTCAATTATCTTTACATACAGAAGATCAATTTAGTATATATATTAAGTAAAGATTTCAACAGTTTGCACCCACACAGAAACACAAAGTATAAAGTACTGTTTGAGTATTGGTTATGCCGTTAATTCACACAAAGTATACAGTACTGTTTGAGTAATAGTTTTATCGTTAATTCACATAGTACAACACATTAAGGACAGAGATCCTACATGGGGAGTAAGTGCACACTGACTCCGGTTGTTGATTTAACAATTGACACTTATTTATGATGTCTGTAATCACCCGAGGCTCTTGTCATGAGCTACCAAGGCTATGGAAGCCTCTTGAGTTCGCCAACTCCGATTTTATTTAGACCAGGCCATAGTCAAAGTGGAAGTTCTCTCCTCCCTTCAGAGAAAGGTACCTCCTTCTTTGATGGCCCCGTTCTTTCCACTGGGATCTCACTCGCAGAGATCTTTCATTTAGGTCTTTTTTTTTTTTTTCTAGAGTGTCTTTGCTTTCCATGCCTGAAATACTCTCCTGGGCTTTTTAGCCGGATCTGAATGCCTTCAGGGCTGATTTTGAGGCCAGAGTTCTGTTTAGGACATCTGCCATTCCATGAGACTGCTGTGTATCCCACTTCTCATGTTGGATTGTTCTGTCCTTTTTAATTCTATCAGTTAGTATTAGCAGACACTAGTCTTATTTATCTGATCCCTTTGGCACTTAATCCTATCACTGTGATCAATTATGAACTGAAACTGATCACTTGTACTAGTGAGATGGCATTGGTACCTGCCACGTTAATGTGATTGGATTGGAATCCCCTGTCACGTTTCTAACTCTACCGTTAGGGGTAAGTCTGATTGAGCTTGTGCCAACTGTACATCTCCTCCCTCTATTATTCCCACTCTTATATTTAACAGGGATCACTTTTCAGTTAAATTTAAATAATTGTGTGTTAATTAAAGAGTTCAACCAATGGCATTAAGTAGAACAGAAAAAATACTAAAAGGAATAAAGTATTAAGTTGTTCCTCAGCAGTCAGGACAAGGGCTGATCAAGTCATTGAATTATGGGATACGTACTCTATAGAATACTATAAAGCAGTAAAAACAATGAAATCCAGTCATTTGCAACAAAATGGAGGAATCTGGAAAACATCATGCTGAGTGAAATAAGCCTGTCCCAAAAGGACAAATATCATTTGTTCTCCCTGATGGATGACAGCTAACTGTGCACATAAAAGGAACCCTGTTGAAGTGAAATGGACACTATGAGAGACAATGACTTGATGAAATGAAATTTATCAATGTTTCCCTAAAGATAACTGCTTTTAATGATCTTTCTGGAAATCTTTACTATCCCCTAATATTTTGAAGACATTCTCCTGTGATTTCTTCTAGTTTTACTGTTATGCTTATTATTTTTAAAATTTATTTATATTTTTATTTGAAAGGCAGCATGACAGACAGCAGGAGATCTTTCAACCTCACTAACCTAATTACTGTATTAGGCAGGTCTGGCCCAGGTTGAAGCCAGGAGCCAGGAACTCCATCTTGGTATCCCAAATAGGAGTCGGTGGCCCAAGCACTTAGGACATCCTCCACTGCCTTCCCAGGCATGTTAGGAGGAGGCTAGGTCGGCATCCACAACTCAAACTGACACTGTGACTTGGGATGATGTCTTTGTAAATGGCACCACAATGGAACCCCTCTAATTTTTATTTCTACACTTAAATCTGTAGTTTAGCTAAATTTAATTTTTGTGTAATGTCTGAATAGTGTCAATGTTCATTTTTTTCATACGCTTAATTAGTTGTTATAGTACCATTTGTTCAAAAGACTTTACTTTCCTATTTGCTATGGTGATCTTGTTTAAAATCAAGTGAAATGTGTGTTTTGTTCTGTTGATCTATTTGTCAATCTTTATTCTAATACCCACACTGCCTTGATTGTTGAGTCTGCCTGTTAAGTGTTGCAGTTAAACAGCTTGACTCTTCTAGCTCTGTACCTGTACTTTCTTTTTTTTTTTTTTTTTTAAGATTTATTTATTTATTTGAAAGGCAGAGTTACAGAGAGACAAAGGCAGAGAGAGAGAGTGCGAGGTTTTCCATCCACTGGTTCATTCCCCAGGTGGCTGCAGTGGCTGGAGCTATGACTGCCAATCCAAAGCCAGGAGCCAAGAGCTTCTTCTAGATCTCTCACGTGAGTGCAAGGACCCAAGGACTTGGGCCATCTTCTACTGCTTTCCCAGGCCATAGAAGAGAGCTGGATCAGAATTTGAACGGCCAGGACTCAAACTGGTGCCCACATGAGATGCCAGAGACACAGGCAATGGCTTCACCCATTACACGATTGCGCCAGCCCCAAGCTCTGTATTTTCTTCAGATTAGCTATTCTACTTTTAAGAACATTGATATAAGCTTTAGAATTAATTCATCAGGTTCTACAATAAAGTTGGTTCAAATTTTGATTAAATTGTATTTATAAAGCAATTTAGGGTGAATTAAGATCATAATATAAAAAATTTTCAGATTTTAATTTCACTGTACAAAGTTGTATAGTTTTCAAGGTAAAATTTTGTCATATATAGTTCTAAATACATCCCAAGTATTTTATTTAAATTTAGATAAATTTTATATAGACATGTAATAGATTTTTTCATATTGACCTTGTGCCTTGTTTTAAAGATTTTATTCATTTGAAATGCTGAATGACAGAGAGTGACAGCGAGAGTGAGAGAGAGAGAGATTGATTTTTGATCTTCCACCCTCTGCCTCAATACCCAAATGTCTGTATATGCAGGTTTGGATCATGCCAAAGCCAGTAGCCAGAAACTCCATGGTCTTCCGTGGGAGTGGTAGAGGCCACAATACTTTTTTTTTTCCTAAGATTTATTTATTTATTTGAAAGTCAGAGTTACACAGAGAGAGAAGGAGAGGCAGAGGAAGAGAGAGAAAGGTCTTCCATCTGCTGGTTCACTCTCTAGTAGGCAGCAAGGGCCGGAGCTGCGCAGACCTGAAGGCAGGAGCCAGGAGCTTCCTCTGGGTCTCCCATGTGGGTGCAGGGGCCCAAGGACTTGGCTATCTTTTACTGGTTTCCCAGGCCATAGTAGAGAGCTGGATGGGAAGTAAAGCAGCTGAGACTCAAACCAGTGTCCATATCAGATGCCAGCACTGCAAGAGGCGGCTTTACCCACTATGCCACAGCATCGGCCCTGAGGCTGAAATACTTGAGTCAACTTCTGCTTTCCCAGATGTATTAGCAGGAAACCGATTTGAAGCATAGCAGCCAGGACTTAAATCTGTGCTCTGCTGGTATGGAATGCTGGCCTCACGGGAAACTGTTTAACCTACTGTCACAGCTCCAATTCCTGATCTTGTATCTGGTGACCTATCTAATTCACTCACAAACATAATAACTTTATTTATGATTCCTTAGATTTTCCATAGACAGTCATGTCTGTATTAATAATAGTCATTTTTATTAAGGAGAATTTTGCTTCTTTATTTGCAATTTCTATGGATTTCTTTCCTTTCTGTATTTTAACATCTGTAATTCCTAGAAAAGCCATTAAAAATGGTCAGAGTGGATTCTCTAGTTTTGTTCCCAATCTTAGAAGTAAAGCTTTCAATGTGTAGTCATTGAGTGTGATTTTTGTAGGGTGTCTTTATCACCATGAATAGGTTTGATTCTGTGTGAGTGTGTGTCTTACCAAGAGTATATTTTATAAATGTTTTGCATTTTTTAAACTTTTATGAAGCAGTAATGAAATACACGAGTCAGGCTACTTTTAAAGCAAATAGTTTTATTTGGCTCCCAGTTCTGGGATGTAAGGTTGAGGGGCTTCATCTGCTGATGGCCTTCTTGCTGGCAGAAGATAGCCCAAGGCATCACCATTTCTTTATTTTCTGGATTTGTTTTGTGGTCTTCTTCATATTGCTTCTAGAATGTAACCTCACAATTGAAATTTGTAGAATTTATAGATTTGAGATATATAGTTGGAGTTTTTATATACCTTGTGAGCAATGTGCTTGTGTTTGTGATAAGGATTGTGTCCATTATCAGTATGCCCATTATTAGAAATAATGGTTTTACTGGGCCACACTTAACAGATCTTCCAAAACATTTTTTCTTTAAATATGTGTTACTAGTATCTGTGTACTTTCCTTTTATGGATTTGTGTAGTGGAAGATGATTTCTGATTATGCTATATATAGATGACTCTGCATGTTTGAATTAGTGTACTTTTGCTAACTACCAAATGTGTATGATGGATTTTTCCCACATAAAATTTTGCCATAATCCAGGAAGAAATTTTCTCTATGACCAAAGAAATTATCAGAAATAAGAAGTTAGGAGTAGAGACATAAATAAAACAATCTCGTGGATAGTTAAAACCTATGATTAGTCAACTTGTTTCAACAAGAAGAAAATGATAGTTGGCTTGTTTTGATGAGAATGAGACAGAATGAAAAAAAAGGCCGGTTTTCTTTTATCTTTCCAAGCCTCCTGTCATGCACAGACACTTTTCTAGAAAGCCTTTGAAAGGCCTCTTAATAATTAAAGTAGAGAGATTTGAAATCTTAGTAATTCCTGATTCTTTTATGTAAAATTTTATTTGAGTTAATCTGCTGAACACTTCACAGTACAGTATGTACTAAAACTATAACAATAATTAGAGAATTTGTCAGCTGGATCTAATCCAAAAATTACATGTTAGACCTTGTCCACACTTTACTGAAACTAATTATCCCCACAGTTTGTAATATCTTTCTGTTCTGGTATTGCCAGTGCTCTGCTGTACCCGACTGATATTTGATTAATGCATGGAGACTTCCTCCAGCACTGATACTTTGTTTTATCATTGTCATCTCAGTGATTTAAGGAATGTTTTTCAATGTCCTTCAGTTTCTTGCTTTACTGGCAAGACAAGTATTTATTGTAGGGCTCACAAGAGATAAAATTTGGTTTTCTTTCTTGTACTTACCTTTTTACTTAAAATTATGTGAGTTAGATTTCATCTATCTTGAATTTTACTCAGAAGTCCTTTTGTTCAAAGTTGAAGAGTATACTACAGAATGGCATGTTTGGAGGATATAGGCTCACTGAAGTGATCAAGAAAGGATGCCTCCCTGAATGAAGAAAGATAGAAGGTCTTCAGGTTACCTAGTTTTGCCTCCCATGTCATCCTTCCTAGTAGATAATTAACAGAGGCTTACGGATGTGAGCCAGGGTTCAGAGCTGGCCAAGGAGCTTTTTGACTGCATTGACTAAATGTATATATTCACTCACTCATTCATTCATGTATTTAGTAGCATGACATTGAAAATACAATGGTTAGTAATTTGCTGCTTGGTCATTGTGGGTTTTTTTTTTTTTTCTGCTAGACCTCCAAAATCCATTTTTTCCTTTGAATCAGTGTAAGAAACACTAAACACATGTGGATAAAGGGATGTGTGCATCACTTTTGGACCATGTAAATGTCTGAAGTCAACAAGTTTAGTGGCATTTGGGACAAGTGAATTAGGAGGGTAAATTACTGAAACTCAGAAGCAAAATTCATATACCAGGGTCTTGTATTTCCTTAATTCTGAAAGCATTTTGATAGTTTAAAATTTCTGAATACATTTAATGTACTATTCTTTTATTAATATTCCATCCCTCCCCTTTTAAGCTCTTGTTGAATTTTGTTAATAGTTTATTTTGCAGTTGAAACTATCTCAGTATTGAGGATGTGAACCTTGTAGCCTAGGCTTCTTATCACAGCCAAAAAATGATTGTTGTAGACCTCTGAGGCTTTCTCCATGAATTTATTTACTTATGATTGAGAAACAAAATTGAATATATTTATTGTATTCAGTGTTTTGATATATGCTTATGTATATGTTTTTTAATATATAAATATGTTTTGAAGTGATTAAAACAAGATAATTAGCATCTGTCACCCTATATACGGATTTCTTTCTGTAGGGAGAACACTTAAAGTCTACTCTGTTATCAATTTTCAAATATATGACATATTAGTAACTATAGTCCTCCTGTCACACCATTGTTTTCCGAAAGGATTTCATTGTGTCTAAGTGAAACTTTGTATCTTTCTAAAATTTTTTAAATTAATTTTTAAGTTGAACAAATTTCGCACATTTCATACATACAGATTTAGGAACATAGTGATATTTTTCACCCTACCCTCTCTCCCACCCTCTCTTCCACCCTGCCCCCACCTTCCTATTTATTCTTTAATTTTTACAATGATAGACCTTGTTTATTTTATACTCTAAAGAATAACCATACACTAAGGAAGAAGTTCAACAAATACTATGAAGAAAAAAAAAAACATTGTTCTTCAGTAGTAGACTGTAAGTAATAAGGACTGTAAATAATAATCAAATCTCCAAATGTCAATTTTGCTCATATATATTTCATTTTTGGTGTTTTATTAGTTACCACACATCAGGGAAAACTTAAGTATTTCTCTTTAGGTGACTGGCTTTTTCACTAAGTATAATGGTTTTTAGTTGCACCATTTTGTTACAGGTTTTCATTTTTTTTTTACACTGAGTAGTATTCAATACTATATATATATATATATATATATATACACACACACCCGGATTTATTTATCCAGTCATCAGTTGATGGACATCTGGGTTGATTCAGTATGTTAGGTAATGTGAATTGAGGTATAACAAACATGGAGCTAACTGTTTCATATGCTGAATTCATTCATTTGGGTAAATTCCCAGGAATGGGATTGCTGGGTCATATGGTAGATCTATATATAGATTTCTGAGGAAACTCCATACTGTTTTCCACAATGGCTTTATTAGTTTGCATTCACACCAAGAGTGGATTAGGGAACCTTTTCCTCCATATCCTTGACAGCATGTTTTGTTTGTTGATTTCTGTATGAGAGCCCTTCTAACAGGGGTAATGTGAAACTTCATTGTGGTTTTGATTTGAATTTCTCTGATGTCTAGTGATCTTAAGCATTTTTTTATGTGTCTGTTGGCCACTTGAATTTTTTTTTGAAAAATGTTCAAGTTTTTGCCCATTTTTTAAAGATTTTATTTATTTATTTGAGAAGTAGAGTTACAGACAATAAGAGGGAGAGACAAAGACAGATATTTATTCTTTTTTTACACTGAGTAGTATTCAATACCATATATATACAAATACATATACATATACATATATACATAGACCCCGATTTCTTTATCCAGTCATCAGTTGATGGACATCTGGGTTGTTTCCATATGGCAAATAGCAAAAACAATTTTTTAAAAAATTATTTAAATTATGTAGATTTCATGTATTTCATATCCAAATTTATTAACATAGTGATATTCCCCACCTTACCCTCCATCCCTTCTGCCCACGCTCTCACCTTTCTTCTTCCTCCTTCTCCTATTCCCACCTCTAATTTTTTACAAAGATTTATTTTCAGTTTACTTTATACTCACTAAGTAAAGGGTTCAACAAATAGTATGAAGAAAAAAACATTGTTCCTCAAGAGTAGTCAAGAGCTGTAAACAATCATTGAATCTCAAAATATCAATTTCATCCCAATACATTATATTTTAGGCACTCTATTAGTTACCACAGATCAGGGAAAAGATGATATCTGTCGTTTAAACAGGGATAATTTGACTTCTTCCTTTCCACATTATATCCCTTTGATTTCCTCCTCCTGCCTAATGGCTCTGGTTAAAAGTTCTGGAACTATATCAATAGCAATGATAACCCTGGGCATCTTTGTGTAGTTCTGGAACTTAGAGGATTTTTCTCATTCAATATGATCCTGAGTGTGTGTGTATTGTATATTGCCATGAATGCAGTGAGGAATCTTCCATCTATACACATTTTGCTTAAGGTTTTTATCAAGAAATGATGTTGCATTTTATCAGCTGCTTTCTCTGCATCTATTGAGATAATCATATGGTTTTTATTCTTCAATTTTTAATATGATATATCACATCTGTTAATTTGTGTATGTTGAACCATCCCATCATACCAGGAATAAATCCTATGTGGACCAGGTGAATGATCTTTCTGATGTATGTTGGAATCAATTAGCTAGTATTTTGTTGAATATTTCTGCATCCATGTTCATCAGGGATATTTGTCTATAGTTCTCTGTCTTTGTTGTATCTTTTTCTGGTTTTGGAATTAAAGTGATGCTGGCCTCATAGAAGGAGTTTGGGAGGATTCCTTCCCTTTCAGTGGTTTTGTATAGTTTGAGAAGAATTGAAATTAGTCCTTTAAAAGTCTGGTAGAATTCAGCAGTGAAGCCATCCAGTCTTGGCCTTTTATTTTTTGGGAGGGTCTTTATTACTGTTTCTGTCTGTGTCTTGTTTATTGGTCTGTCTAGGTGTTCTGTGTTTCCTTGACTCAATTTTGGTAGATTGTATGTGTCCAGGAATGAATCTGTCCATTTCTTCTAGATTTGCCAATATTTTTGTCATATAGCTGTTTGCAGTCATCCCAGATGATTCTTTTTATTTCTGAGGTATTTGTTGTTACATCTCCTTTTTTCATCTCTGATTTTATTGAGTTGGGGATTCCCCTCTTTTTCTGTTTTTTTTTTTTTTTTTTTTTTTTTTTTTGGCTAGTTGGTCCAATAGTGGTATATCTATTTTGTTTATCTTTTCAAATAACTGGCTCTTTATTGATCTTTTGTTTCAGTTTTGTTTATTTCTTCTCTAATGTTAATTCTTTCTTTCCTCCTGCTAATTTTCCGTTTGGCTTGTTTTTCTAATTCCTTGAGATGCATTGATTGATTATTTGATGCATTTCTAATTTCTTGATATAGGCACTGGTTGCTATAAACTTCCTGCTTTTTATTTTTTATTTATTTATTTTTTACTTATTTGACAGGTAGAGTTAGACAGTAGGAGAGAGAGACAGAGCGAAAGGTCTTCCTTCCACTGGTTCACCCCCCAAATGGCTGCTACGGCCGGTGCTGCGCCTATCTGAAGCCAGGAGCCAGGTACTTCCTTCTGGTCTCCCACGTGAGTGCAGGGCCCAATCACCTGGACCATCCTCCACTGCCTCCCCGGGCCACAGCAGAGAGCTGAACTGGAAGAGGAGCAGCCGGGACTAGAACCCGGCATCCATATGGGATGCCGGTGCTGCAGATGGAGGATTAGCCAAGTGAGCCATGGCACAGGCCCCAACTATAAACTTCCCTCTTAAAAACTACTATTGTTTTGGTCCATAAATTTTGATATATAGTAATGTCATTGTCAGTTTTTTTGATTTCCTTTTTGATTTCCCCTATGATGCACTCTTCATTCAGGAGTGTGTTGTTCAGTCTCCATGTGCTTGCATATTTTCTAGAGATTCATAAATTATTAATTTCCAGCTTCATTCCCTGTGGTCTAAAAGATTCTTTTTCAACATATCCTTGCCAACACTTATCTTTTGTCTTTTTTTTTTTTTAATATTTGAGAGGCAGAGAGACAGACCAAGAGAAAGCCCCCAACAGTTGGTTAACTACTCCACTGCAGGCAATGATCCCTGTCTGGGGCCTAAGCCAAGAGGCATCCAAGTCTCCCAGATGGATAGCAAGAACCCAATCACTTGAGACATTATTTGTCTCCAAGGATTCACATTAACAGGAAGCTCAAGTCAGGAGTAGAGCTGAATATCAAACTCAAGCATCCCCTACCCCAATTAAGTGATGTGGGCAGCTTAATCTCTAGGCCAGATGCCAGACACTTGTTGGTCTTTTTGATAATAGACTTTATAACAGGTATGAGGTAATAGTTCATTGTAGTTTTAATTTGCATTTCCCTGATGATTAGTAATGTTGAGCACGTTTTCATATACCTGTTTGATATTTGTGCATGTTTTTTGTGAAGTGAGCATTCAAAGGTTTTGCCCATTTGAACAAAAAATTAGTTATTTGAAAGGCAGAATGACAGAGAGAGAAGAGACAGACAAAGACAAAGAGAGAGTTCTTCCTTCTGCTGGTTCACTTGCTAGTTTGACCAAGGCTGGGCCAGGACAAAGTCAGGAGCCCAGAAGTCCATTTAGGTCTCCCATGTGGGTGGTAGAGGTCCAGATGCCTTCCAAGGCACATTAGTAAGAAGCTGGATCAGAAGCAGAGCAGCTAGGGCTTGAACTGGTGCTCTGACATGGGATGCTGGTATCACATTTGGTAGCTTAACCTCACAAACCACAATGCCAGCCAAATTTTTGCCCATTTTAATTGGGTTGTTTACTCGTTATTAAATTTTTTGAGTTTTTTATATATTTTGGATATCAGTCCACTATCAGATGTATGATTTGAAACTATTTTATCCTGTTTCTAAGTTTTCTCTTCACTTTGTTGAATGTTTTCTTTGCTTTACAGAAGTGTTGAAAATTTGATATAATCCTATTTTTATGCTTTTACTTTTGTTGTGGGTGCTTTTTGGACTATGGCCAAATCATCTGTGCCAAGACCAATGTCAAGAGGCTATCCCCCAATGTTATCTTGTAATACTTGTACAGTTTTAGATATTACATTTAAGCCTTTAATCCATTTTGGGCTGATTTTTAATGTGGGGTAAGATAAGGGTTCAGTTTCATTCTTCTGTATGTCCTATAATTTCTACTTTAAAAATATAGAAAAGGGAATACTACTATAGTGTAAATACTAAGAATGCTTTGTCTCATATATTTTATAATGTTTATTGTAAAAATGTGGGAACTACAGAAATGTGTAAAGAATAAACTAATATGATTCATTCCTTGACTCTTATTCAATAGTTATCTTTATTTTGGTTTTCTATCTTATTTTCTCCACCTTTCCCCTTCCCTCCTAGTCCTTCTTGTTTTCTTCCTCTCCTTTCCTCTTCTCTTTTACCTGTAAATTTTTCACTATATAATATCTGTATATCTATGGAGTTTTTCAAATTTTTCATTTTATTAGATTGACTGCTTTACATTTTCTCTACATTTAATAAAAGTTAAGTGGGAAACATTTCCCCATAATTTAAGTATTTTCAAAAGCATTTTCAATTCAATTCTGTGATATCACAATTTAATCTCTATTATTATTTATTTAGCTGGTTACAGTTTTTTGTAGTTATAAATAATTCCATAAAGCACTAATGAGCACAAAATATTGCATGCATTTGTGATCATTCTTTAAGATAAAATCTTAGAATTTGTATTTAAGGGCAAGGGGAAATAAATATTTTGAGGATGTTTAATTCATATCAACAAAATATTCTTATGAATGGTTATTTGATTTAAACTTTCACAAGTCTGGTATAGGAATGATCTGGGGCTACTTTTCAGCACAAAGTGCTCATCTTTGATATGAACTAACTTTAGAATTTGAGATCATAATTCAAAATCATTTTGACAGTTTAGAGAATTGCCTAGTTGATTGCAAATTAAAGTTCAGTTGGAGTAAAGGATGGCTGGAGAAATAGGGCAGTGCCGTATTTCCAAAGTGGTGTCTGCAGTCTAGCTGTTTACGTATGCATTGCGTGAAGGAGACAAAGATCATGGGGGATGTCACTAGAATTTTTTTTTTTTCCTGTAGCTCTGTGGCAGATTTTGCTATGGTAAAAATGGCTCCCAAATGCAAACAAAAGGAAAGTGCATTTGAACTGCTATTTTCTAAAAAGACTGTTAAAATTTTGTATTTTAGGCAATTAACAATTCAAAGATACTAAATACCTTCTTAGGGAACATTAAACACATACTTTAATTATTTACTATAATTAGTTGAGCATAAGTTGAATTTAGAAAAGCTTTCCAAAAGTTATTACTGATCTTTCCTTAAACAGAAAGTTATGTCTAGGAAGCTGAGTGTTTTCCAATAGCAGTTTTCCAATTGCTGCTATTGTCAGTTCACTTCTGACACTAGCTACCTGGAGGAAGCATCGGACTCCACAGGTTTAAGGGCTCATTTCCACTAGATTGTCCTCCCTTCTGATGGCAGATGCAAGTGTGGGGTCCTCAGGTTACCTGTGCTGTGACTTGGCTACAAAGTCAGAGGTTTCCACCATTGCCCTCCTCATGTTTGATCATTTGCTAGAATTACTCATAGAATTTAGGAAAGTGCTCTACTTATTACTGCTTTACTATGCAGGAGACAATTCAGGAAGAGACAAGTGGAAGAGATGCATAAGGCCGTTTGTGAGGAAGTGCACAGAGCTTCCTCCTCATTTCTGGATGTCACCAACCTGAAAGTGCTCTGAGCTCCATTTAGAGATTTATATAGAAATTTTATCTCCATTATTAACTCAATCTCCAATCCCTCTTCCTTGCCCAAGGTAGGGGATTGAGACTTAAAGTTCTACACTTCCAATTATGGTTTGATCTTTCTGGCAGTGGGTCCCAATCCTTAAGCCATCTAGGGACTTTGCCAAGAGTGACCTCCTTTGAACAAAAGAATTTCTTACCATTCAGGAAATTTTAAGGGATTTAGGAGCTTTATGTCAGGAACTGGGGACAAAGATCAAATATATATATATATGTATATATATTTCTTATTTTGGCAGAAGCACAAGTTTCTTTCAGGAAATTTTAGGGGAAACAGTTACTTTTATCTTGTTAATATCAATTTGTGGGTAGGAAAGCTACCTTAAAAAAGATATACCATGTCAACAGAAATGAAAAAAGAGTGGGCGTAGCCATCTTAATATCAGACAACATAAACTTTACCACAAAAACCGTAAAAAAAGAGAGACAAAGAGGGACACCATATAATGATTAAGGGATCAATACAACAAGAAGATATAACAATTATCAATGTATATGCACCTAACTACAGGGCACCAGTTTATCTAAAAGATTTGTTAACGGACTTAAAGGGAGACTTAGACCCCAATACAATAGTACTGGGGGACTTCAATACTCCACTCTCAGAAATAGACAGATCAATAGGACAGAAGATCAACAAGGATACAGTAGATTTAAACGACACTATAGCCCAAATGGATCTAACAGATATATACAGAACTTTCAATCCTACAGCTAAAGACTTCACATTCTTCTCAGCAGTACATGGAACCTTCTCTAGGATTGACCACATACTAGGCCATAAAGCAAGTCTCAGCAAATCCAAAAGAATTAGAATCATACCATGCAGCTTCTCAGACCATAAAGGAATGAAGTTGGAAATTAGCAACTCAGGAATCCCTAGAGCATACGCAAACACATGGAGATTGAACAGCATGCTCCTGAATGAACAATGGGTCATAGAAGAAATTAAAAGAGAAATCAAAATTTTTCTGGAAGTAAATGAGGATAACAGCACAACATACCAAAACTTATGGGACGCAGCAAAAGCAGTGTTAAGAGGAAAGTTTATTAACAGTCAGGGCTATGCTGACTGTTAATGAACAACTTAATACATTATCCCTCTTAGTAATTATTTTGTCTGTTCTACTTAATATGATTGGTTTAATTCTGTAATTAATACGCAGTTATTCTTAAGTGTTGAAATTTAACTGAAATGTGATCCCTGTTAAACATAAGAGTATGAATAAGAGAGGGAAGAGATGTACAATTTGGGACATGCTCAAGCCCCAAATGGTAGAGTTAGAAACATACCAGGGGATTCCAATTTAATCCCATCAAGGTAGCATATACCAATGCCATCTCACCAGTCCAAGTGATCAATTTCAGTTCACAATTGATCGTAATGAAAGGACTGAGAGTCAAAGGAAGTACATAAATAAGTCTAGTACCTGCTAATACTAACTGATAGAATAAATAAAGGGGAGAGTGATCCAACATGGGAAGCGAGATACTCAGCAGACTCATAGAATGGTGGATGTCCTAAACAGAACTCTGGCCTCAGAATCAGCCCTAAAGGCACTCGGATCTGGCTGAAAAGCCCATGAGAGTATTTCAGGCATGGAAAGCCAAGACACTCTGGAAAAAAAAAAAAACCTAAATGAAAGATCTCTGTGAGTGAGATCCCAGTGGAAAGAACAGGTCTTCAAAGAAGGAGGTACCTTTCTCTGAAGGGAGGAGAGAACCTCCACTTTGACTATGACCTTGTCTGAAGAAGATAAGAGTCGGAGAACTCAAGGGGCTTCCATAGCCTTGGAAACTCATGACTGGTGCATAGGGAGATTACTGATGCCATAAACAGGAGTGTCAATTGGTAAAGTCAACAACAGGAGTCACTGTGCACTTACTCCTCATGTAGGATCTCTGTCCTTAATGTGCTGTACATTGAGACTGAATGCTATAATGAGTACTCAAACAGTATTTTTCACTTCGTGTTTCTATGGGGGTGCAAACTGTTGAAATCCTTACTTAATGCATACTAAACTGATCTTCTGTAAAAAAAAAAAAAGAAATTATCAATTCCCAACTTGATTCTTACTGGGATTAAACATGACAATAGGTCTGATCTGATTTCATCAGCATTTAAAAAATTATCTATTATATTTCACTTTATGTTTGTGTGGGAGCAAACTGTTGAAATCTTTACTTAATGTATGCTAAACTGATCTTCTGTATATAAAGAGAATCGAAAATGAATCCTCATGTGAATGGAAGGGGAGAGGGAGTGGGAAAGGGGAGGGATGTGGGTGGGAGAGACGATATGGGGGGGAAGCCATTGTAATCCATAAGCCGTACTTTGGAAATTTATATTCATTAAATAAAAGTTAAAAAAAAGGAAAGTTTATATCAATAGGTGCCTACATCAAGAAATTGGAAAGGCACCAAATAGATGAGCTTTCAATTCACCTCAAGGATCTAGAAAACCTACAGCAAACCAGACCCAAATCTAGTAGGAGAAGAGAAATAATTAAAATCAGAGAAGAAATCAACAGGATTGAATCAAGAAAAACATTACAAAAAAATCAGCCAAACGAGGAGCTGGTTTTTTGAAAAAATAAACAAAATTGACACCCCATTGGCCCAACTAACCAAAAAAAAAAAAAAAGAGAAAAGACCCAAATCAATAGAATCAGAGATGAAAAAGGAAATGTAACAACAGACACCACAGAAATAAAAAGAATCAGCAGAAATTACTACAAGGACTTGTATGCCAGCAAACAGGGAAACCTATCAGAAATGGATAGATTCCTGGACACATGCAACCTACCTAAATTGAACCAGGAAGACATCGAAAACCTAAACAGACCCATAACTGAGACAGAAATTGAAACAGTAATAAAGGCCCTCCCAACAAAGAAAAGCCCAGGACCAGATGGATTCACTGCTGAATTCTACCAGACATTTAAAGAAGAACTAACTCCAATTCTTCTCAAACTATTCAGAACAATCGAAGAAGAGGGAATCCTCCCAAATTCTTTCTATGAAGCCAGCATCACCTTAATTCCTAAGCCGGAAAAAGATGCAGCACTGAACGAGAATTACAGGCCAATATCCCTGATGAACATAGATGCAAAAATCCTCAATAAAATTCTGGCCAATAGAATGCAACAACACATCAGAAAGATCATCCACCCAGACCAAGTGGGATTTATCCCTGGTATGCAGGGATGGTTTAATGTGCGCAAGACAATCAATGTGATACACCGCATTAACAGCCTGCAGAAGAAAAACCATATGATTATCTCAATAGACGCAGAGAAAGCATTTGATAAAATACAACATCCTTTCATGATGGAAACTCTAATCAAACTGGGTATGGAAGGAACATTCCTCAATACAATCAAAGCAATCTATGAAAAACCCACAGCCAACATCCTATTGAATGGGGAAAAGTTGGAAGCATTTCCACTGAGATCTGGGACCAGACAGGGATGTCCACTCTCACCACTGCTATTCAATATAGTTCTGGAGGTTCTAGCCAGAGCTATTAGGCAAGAAAAAGAACTTAAAGGGATACAAATTGGGAAGGAAGAACTCAAACTATCCCTCTTTGCAGATGATATGATTCTTTACTTAGGGGACCCAAAGAACTCTACTAAGAGACTATTGGAACTCATAGAAGATTTTGGCAAAGTAGCAGGATATAAAATCAATGCACAAAAATCAACAGCCTTTGTATACACAGGCAATAGCACAGCTGAGAAAGAACTTCTAAGATCAATCCCATTCATAATAGCTACAAAAACAATCAATTACCTTGGGATAAACTTAACCAAGGACGTTAAAGATCTCTACGATGAAAATTACAAAACCTTAAAGAAAGAAATAGAAGAGGATACCAAAAAATGGAAAAATCTTCCATGCTCATGAATTGGTAGAATCAATATCATCAAAATGTCCATTCTCCCAAAAGCAATTTACAGATTCAATGTGATACCAATCAAGATACCGAGGACCTTCTTCTCAGATCTGGAAAAAATGGTGCTGAAATTCATATGGAGGCACAAGAGACCTCGAATAGCTAAAGCAATCTTGTACAACAAAAACAAAGCCGGAGGCATCACAATACCAGATTTCAGGACATACTACAGGGCAGTTGTAATCAAAATTTAAAAAGGCATAATTTTATAAATGTGTAGATGCACACACATACACACAAAGAAGCAATTTAAAAATCATGGTCTGTTTGGTTACAGGTTGTATATCTGTGTGTGTTTTGAGTATAATTTATACCCAGTAGGACTGTGCCATATATCTCTATTAACAATTGTTATTAACAATCATTTCTGAGATACTTACAATCCAAGATGATTTTATACTTTGATCTTTTCTCTGATGGCTGATTTGCAGCATGATTTTTAAGACTATTATCAATAACATATAATGACTTCTAAACCAGAACTTTTACTCAATTTGCTTAAATCAGTTCATTAACTATTTCTTCAGATGATAGGGAATTTGCCATGTTTTTGTTATCCAGAGAACTTTGTCCTCTTGAGCTCATAAACTGTTTTTCTAGGTTTCCCTTTTAGCCCAGATTCCCACTGTTCATAGTTGAATATGAGATTCTTTTCTAACTGGAACATCTTTCAATAATTTACTTTCTTTTTCTTTTTTTCTTTAGATCTGTTATACATGCTACTGGGCCTACTTTTTCAGGGAGGGTCATCCTTGTATTTGAGCTCTACACACAGGCTGCTCTCTGAGAGTAACCAGTGTCAGAGTCTACTGCTCCCATTGCTAACACGACAGATGGTGGATGAACCAGCAAGTTCATGGTTGCTATGAAAGCCAAAATAAATGGAGCTGTAATTCTAATTAGTTTTTCCATCTTAATAATAGTGTTTGCAACAGCTGTAAAAGGTTAAAAATGTAGCAGTCATACTTTGATTTTTAGAAATCCATTTTTGTCGCTCCCCCTCTTCGTGGAGGAACGACACAGGACCCTGCGCTGTTCTTTCGTCTGCTCGGCCCTCCCCGGGTTTGCTGCTGGTTCTTCCCGGGTTGGCTACTGTCCCTTCCACCTCCGTGGAAGGGCGGTTCCCCCTGGCCACATTCCCCACTTCCGCAGGGGAGCGGCACTCCGCCGGCCGGCTCTCTCGGGGGCTGCACAGGTGTTCCCCTTAGATGTTCCCCTTAGATGTTCCTGGTGCATGCCGTCTCTCTCCTCCTTTATAGTCCTCCTCCGCCAATCCGTGCTCGGCTGCCCACACGCCGAGTACGCTGCTCTCCTCCAATCAGGAGCAGGTCCTACAGTTTATTGGCTGAACTGGAGGCAGCTGTGCAGAAACTGTTTTCTTCTCTCCCAGCGCCATATTGTGGGAGAGCAGGTGCATAGAATAAGTCTTAATTCCAGTAACAGTCTAGTCCGAGCTGCTCCCCACAGATCCCCCTTTCTTTTTATTTTTTGGCGTTGATACGCGCCTGTCTCCGGTGTCCCGTGGCACACACTCTGCTCTACTTGCTAGAGTTGCCACAGGTTCTTACAAGTCCTATCAATCAGGCAAACCGAATCCGGGTCCTCTCTTCGCCATGTTGTGAGGAGGTTTTTAGGCGCTGATGCGTGCCTGTGTTCGGTGACCTGCGGCTCATACTCTGGTCGAGCCGCCTGCTGGTGCTTACCACCTTAATCAGGCAGACCGAATCCAAGCTTTCTCATTGCCATATTGTGGGGTGACTTATTGGTGTTGATAACGTGCCTGTCTTCGGTGACCTGCGGCGCATAAGCTGCTAGCCGCCCGCAGGTGCTCATCGCCTCACTAATCGGGCAGACCGAATCCAAGCCTTCTAATTGTGGTATTGTGGGGAGGCCTTACTGATGTTAATTCGTGCCTGTCTTCGGTGACCTGCGGCGCATAAGCTGCTAGCCGCCCGCAGGTGCTCACCGCCTCCCTAATCAGGCAGACCGAATCCAAGCTTTCTCATTGCCATGTTGAGGGGAGGCCTTTCTATTTCTCTATTTCTCTATCTCCGGGCATTCCTATTTCTCCCATTTTACTTCTATCTTCCAGCATTCCTATTTCTCTCATTTTACTTCTAAACTTCTGTTTCTCTTATCCCTGCAGCTTCCTGGCGCCCGCCCCGAGGCTGCTTTTCGGCGGCTTCCCGGCTGAGCCGCTTCAGCCCGCTTCTCTCATCTGCGCGGCTTCTCGGCTCTGCGCGGCTCGGCTTTGCGCGCACACTCCGCGGTCTCCGCGCTAGCCCCGCGTTCCCTATCTACTTGTGCCCCGCACGCTCTCTCTGCGCGCGGCAGCCTCCGCGAATCACACAGCGTCAGCTCACGTCTCCGCCACTAGCATTCAATCCAAGTTCCCCGGGCTAGCCTGGCGAATTCAACCCAGCTCACGTCTCCGCCCCACGATTTGGCTACCCGTCCTTTGCTCCCCGGGCTAATCAGACGGATCCCAACCAGGCTTACGTTTCCGCTTCTGGTTTTAACTTTTTGCCCCCTATTCCCGGGCTAACTTGAGAATCCCAAAGTGGCTTTCGTCTCCGCCTTGGCCTGCCCCCCGCGGCTTCAATTTCCCTAACATTTTTCTCTACCCGGTATGTTTCCCTAAGTTTTCTTCCAACAATACTCCTCCCTCATTTCTCCTGGCCTCTCCCCACAGTCCACCTCCGAGTCTGTTTGTTCTAGCTTTCACTTTCGCTTTCAACCTTGGAGATTTCTCCCAGCTTCCCCTTGTAGTCCGTATCTGAATCTATGCCTAGGCTTTCAACAGCTTCCTCCGGCACCTCTTTCGTCCGGCTTTTCCCTAGGCTGTTTGCTAGTCTCTCTCTCCGATATTTTCCACTTCTTCCCATTTCTTCCCTCCTAAGTTTCCTATCCGTCCTAGGTTTCCTATCCGAGTCACGGCACCATTATGTCGCTCCCCCTCTTCGTGGAGGAACAACACAGGACCCTGCGCTGTTCTTTCGTCTTCTCGGCCCTCCCCGGGTTTGCTGCTGGTTCTTCCCGGGTTGGCTACTGTCCCTTCCACCTCCGTGGAAGGGCGGTTCCCCCTGGCCACATTCCCCACTTCCGCAGGGGAGCGGCACACCGCCGGCCGGCTCTCTCGGGGGCTGCACAGGTGTTCCCCTTAGATGTTCCTCTTAGATGTTCCTGGTGCATGCCGTCTCTCTCCTCCTTTATAGTCCTCCTCCGCCAATCCGTGCTCGGCTGCCCACATGCCGAGTACGCTGCTCTCCTCCAGTCAGGAGCAGGTCCTACAGTTTTTTGGCTGAACTGGAGGCAGCTGTGCAGAAACTGTTTTCTTCTCTCCCAGCGCCATATTGTGGGAGAGCAGGTGCATAGAATAAGTCTTAATTCCAGTAACAGTCTAGTCCAAGCTGCTCCCCACACATTTTCTTTATACATTTTTAAAATGATGATTTGATATACATTCACTGCAGGGAATCATAAAATATAGAGAACTGAAAATAAACAGCTAAAATCACCAATAAGTATACCTTTGTAGACTAATCCTGTTTATGCTTTTATCTTTCTTATTTTTATATAGCCAGTGCCCTACTGTTGTATACATGAGCATACTTGAAAAGATTCATCAAAAACCAGAGGAAGGGTGTTGTAATGCAATAGATTAGGCTACTGCTTGTTGGATTGTGATCCAGCTTCCTGCTGTTACCTACCCTGGGAGGAAGTAGGTGATTTCCCAAGCACCTGGGTCCCTGCAACCCCTGTGGGCGACCCAGGTGGAGTTCCTGGTTCCTGATTTTGGCCTGACTCATCCCTGGCTGTGGGGGCATTTGGGGATTAAATGGGTAGAAGATTCTCTCTCTCTCTCTCTCTCCCTCTCTCTCTCTCTCTCTCTCTCTCTCATGCTTTTCAAACAATTTCATATCCTTATGTGTTTATTCACCATACCACTAACATTTTATCATGCTTACAAAGTCTGTGAGAATATAATTTTTGATGGATGACTAAGTAGTTTTCATTTCTGTAGTCATACTGTTATTTGCTGAATTTTCATTATTGTAAATAACACTGTGATGAACATACTATACACAGATTTTTGTGTTCATCATTGGTTATAATATAACCTGTTAGGTTATATATTTTCAGTGTTCAAGTAGAGGATATCAGATAGGTGCACATTGTTGTGGATGGGAGTCGATCTGAAAATATTTTACATAGTGATGTGTTATTCTTTGACGGGTACACAAACAGAGCCTTGGAACTATAATAGAGTCAGGGCATTGCAACTGGGGAAAATTCATGAGCTGAGATATGAATGTGAACAAACTTGAGCTGTGTGTATCTGAGTGTTACTTGATCATATGGAGGGACAGTTTTGAGAAACTGAAGAAAATGAAATTTGAAATATGTGATGTTAGTGGGTATGGCAACCAAATATCCTGAATTTTCTGGGACTTTGTGCTTTAAGCTATCCATTAATTATTTTATTTAATGCAATTTATGTGTAAAGCCCCATAATAATCCAGCAAAGTACAGTGGAAGCTGCAAGGGCCTATACATCTGTAGGGATGATGATATTAAATCAGTGAATGCAGTGGTCTGTCATGTTGTCCATATAATTACATTCATATTGTGAGACTGCAGTTGGAAAAGTATTCTCACAGTGGCAATTGGAAGTCATTGTAAGTACAGAATCTTAACAGAGTCACAACTTAGTTGATACAAATATTTTAAATATTATCACTCTGTAGATTGGAAGGGGACACAGAAGTAGGAATGGGAAGTAAAACTTTTAAGACTTAGTAGAATGAGTTGGACAAGAGGAAGGTCTTGGATTTAAATGGGTAATTTGATTTTCTGGTTCTGACTACCTCATGGATTCTTTAAAAACCTAAAAAACAGATGTGATATATCAGAATTTGGCAAGAATAGGACCCTGAATGTGTATGAGGGTATTTCAAAAGGTAGTGGGGAATAGAAGGAAAAGATATATTTATTTAGATGAAAAAATTTTTGAAATCTATTTATATGAATACCTATGTAAGAAGTTCCCTCAGAGATTCTGATGTGTGTGTCTGATTAGAAACTACTAAATGAATTAATGTATGTTTTTCCCCACCTAGAGAAGTTGCCAAGTTGTCTAGGCCTACTATTTTGAATCTTAAAATGTTTAATATGCACGTATAAACATTTTTCTTCTGTTTAGTTTTTCATACTGTTTTCAGTTCCTGAGAATTCTTTTTTTGTTACTTGGTTCCAAATTGTATTATAAACTTACTGATTAGTGTTACTCTGCAAAACCAATTTTGAGCAAATAAAATATACTGTGAAGGTTTAAAGAGATTTCTAAAACTTCTTTTCTTATTAAATGATAGATACAAAAACCACGATGGATGTGCAGACATGGTATTTGAGAACCTCAAAATTGGCTCTGGCCTTGGCAATTATCCGTTCAAAACCAGCAGACAAAACCAGCAGAGAATACACGGAGCATCTTGCAATGTTGGTATCTGAGAAAGAGTCGAAATGGAAATCAAAAATTGAAGTTTTGGAAGCTGAAGTTCTGGAATTACGTCAAAAACTTCTTCTAAGCAAGATTTGTTCAGGATCATTTAATAGTGGTGAGTATGTGAAATTGATATAGATCAACCTTTTTGTTGTTTTTAGTTACACAGTTGTCTAGAAATTTATTGTCAGAATATGAAATTGTAGCCGGCGCCGTGGCTCAATAGGCTAATCCTCCACCTTGCGGCGCCGGCACACCGGGTTCTAGTCCCGGTTGGGGCGCCGGATTCTGTCCCGGTTGCCCCTCTTCCAGGCCAGCTCTCTGCTGTGGCCAGGGAGTGCAGTGCAGGATGGCCCAGGTGCTTGGGCCCTGCACCCCATGGGAGACCAGGAAAAGCACCTGGCTCCTGGCTCCTGCCAGGATCAGCGCGGTGCGCCGGCTGCAGCGGCGGCCATTGGAGGGTGAACCAACGGCAAAAGGAAGACCTTTCTCTCTCTGTCTCTCTCTCTCACTGTCCACTCTGCCTGTCAAAAAAAAAAAAAAAAAAAAAAAAAAAAAAAAAAAAAAGAATATGAAATTGTTTGTTTGAAATTAGACTTATTCTATAAAATTCTTTCATTCAATGATTAGTGTTACTTTCCTTTTTAAAAATTATTAATATCAAGAGAACAGATTCTATTTTTGTTATAGGTATAGTTCTAAGATGACAACTGTACTTTCCTTCCTCCTTTCTTCCATTCTCAATTCTCCTCCTTTCTCCCTTTCTTTTTCTTCAATTTTTGCAAAGACATAATTTCAGTCCCCTCTATTACCCCAGGTTGAACTTACCACTGCCCACAATATTTAACAAATAAAAAATAGGAAGACATGAATAGGGCTATATTAGACTTTGAGCTGAGGTGAGAGAATGAAAGTAGACTAGATATGAATATGTTAGTGTTTTAAGCTTATTGGAGTAATTCATGTAAAAATGGCATTGTCCAATTTTATCATTTTACTATAATTTTTATTTTGCTCTTATATCTAGCTATCATGTACAAGCTATGGGCAAGGCATTTAGTGGGAGGTAAGAATCTAAAAAGACTTAAGATGAGGTGCTGTTGTTGCCATTAGTTACTGTTGTGACAGACACTATATTAGAGAGATTCCTTAGCTTTGGACTTCAAGGGTCTGTCTACTTATTATGGAAATGTTACAGAGCCTTCGTCAAGAGGAAGGAGTATGAACGACGGCACAGGAGTGGAGACTATATATCCCATTTGGAACACTGTCAGCATTACATTTTAGAGTGGGTGAGCAGAAAGGAAGATAGGTAATTTAGGATCAGCTACAAAAGGGCCTTGATTGCCTATCTAAAAACATTTTCTGTATCTATAAGTTGACTTCGTTTATAATTTATGATCTCCACCAAGATGCTTGAGAGGTTTATGTGTAGTGACACTAGTACAATAGGGGCAGTCCAGGACTCACTTAAACACACTGAAACATGTGGTCACCTTGTTCTTCACTTTTTTCTTCAAAAAAAGTCACTGGACTTTTTTTGAGGGAGAAGATTGATACACATTTTGATTTGGAAACATGATTCTGGAAAGTTTTGCAAAACTCAGATTACGTTACTCCTTTTGCATAAAACTCTTTCCCCGACTTCTAATTATACTTTATATTAGATTCAGACTTCTTTTTTAATTTAATTTTAATTAATTTCGAACAGATTCAATATGATTTGTAGACACATACAACTTCTTAAAGTAGCCCGCAGTGCTGTGACTGATGTCACCTCTACTCTGCATTTCTTTCTCCAGCAAGACTGTAACCACCATGGCCTTCCCTCCAGCCCATGAAGGCTCTTTCTTGCCACGGATCTCTATTGTGCTCTTCTCTCTGATTTTTGTTGCTGTTATTGTTGCTGGCCTCTTTCCTTCAATAAGTCTTATTCTAAATGAGATGTCCTCAGTGAGTTCTTCCCTGACCAACCTACACACATTTCATCTCCCACTAGTTATTCATCACAGAAACACTTATAATCGATTGTTTTTTGTTTTTATTTATTGCTTTTGTTGCTGCATTATCTCTTGAACTAGACATTAAGTTGACAGAGGAGAGATTTTTGATAATAAGCAGTGTTTTACTCAAATTTGAGCTTTAAGCTTGACATATAAAAGTTGTCCAAAATAACTTGTCAAATGGAAGTGTTAAGAGGGGGTATTTGGTTCAGCCCTAAAGGCATTCGGATCTGGCTGAAAAGCCCATGAGAGTATTTCAGGCATGGAAAGCCAAGACACTCTGGCAAAAGATCTCTGTGAGTGAGATCCCAGTGGAAAGAACAGGTCTTCAAAGAAGGAGGTACCTTTCTCTGAAGGGAGGAGAGAACCTCCACTTTGACTATGACCTTGTCTAAACAAGATAAGAGTCGGAGAACTCAGAGGGCTTCCATAGCCTTGGAAACTCATGACTGGAGCATAGGGAGATTACTGATGCCATAGACAGGAGTGTCAATTGGTAAAGTCAACAACAGGAGTCACTGTGCACTTACTCCTCATGTAGGATCTCTGTCCTTAATGTGCTGTACATTGAGATTTAATGCTATAACGAGTACTCAAACAATATATTTCACTTCGTGTTTCTATGGGGGTGCAAACTGTTGAAATCCTTACTTAATGCATACTAAACTGATCCTCTGTAAAAAAAAAAAAAAGAAATTATCAATTCCCAACTTGACTCTCACTGGGATTAAACATGACAATAGGTCTGCTCTGATTTCATCATCATTTAAAAAAAATCATCTATTATTTTTCACTTTATGTTTCTGTGTGGGAGCAAACTGTTGAAATCCATACTTAATGTATACTAAGCTGATCTTCTGCATATTAAGATAATCGAAAATGAATCTTGATGTGAATGGAAGGGGAGAGGGAGTGGGAAAGGGGAGGGTTGTGGGTGGGAGGGACGGTATGGGGGGGAAGCCATTGTAATCCATAAGTCGTACTTTGGAAATTTATATTCATTAAATAAAAGTTTAAAAAAAAAGAGGGGGTATTTGGGCTGTAGCAATGGTTAGATAGTTTTAAAAGTTAATTTCAAGGGCCAGCACTGTGGCGTAGTGGGTAAAGCCGCCTCCTGCAGTGCCGGCATCCCATATGGGTGCTGGTTTGAGTCCCAGCTGTTCCACTTCCAATCCAGCTCTATTTTATGGCCTGGGGAAGCAGTAGAAGATGGCCCAAGTGCTTGGGCCCCTGTACACATGGGAGACCTGGAAGAGGCTCCTGGCTCCTGGCTTCAGATCGGTGCAGTTCTGGCGCTTATGGACAATTGCAGAGTGAACCAGCGGAAGGAAGACCTCTCTCTCTCTCTCTGCCTCACCTCCTCTATGTAACTCTGACTTTCAAATAAATAAATAAATTTTTTTAAAAAGTTAATTTCAATGCCTATGTGAAGAATTATTTGTTGAGCTGTCTATGATAGAACTGAAATGAGAGACAATTTTGAATGATTTTAGATAGACACTTTAGACACTTGTGAATGATTTCAGGGAGTGATTATGAGAAACAACTATTTGGGATGATTGAGATTCCCAGACTAGTTTACTAAATGAATCACTATACTTTGAATCCAATGAACACAGAAATTAGCTTTTATGGTAAAAGATTGAGTCCAGATTTCCTGATTGTAGCTAATCTCTAGAATATATAGGGATTAACTAGAATTAATGTGAAAATATGATCCTAAAACTCAAAAGCAATGAGCAGGATGGAACTATAGTCTCATGGATTTTGGATTTGTTGGCACCTAAGTAATAGCTGAAGTTATAACTGTAGATTAAACTGACAGGCAGAATTGAGCTGTCAAGGTGCAGATTAGAGGCTTGTACATTCCAAAATTCCAAAGGTGGGCAGAGACAGTGGAGACATTATCACATTAATGTGTCTAAATATAGTACACACATGCATGCGGTATTTAATAGGGGACTCGCTCACTTTAGTTTTGAGAATTACCAGGAAAAAACTCAATAACTGAATACCCAGATACAGAAATCTCATTTTTGCCTGAGCAAAAGTAGTGTTACATAATTTGCACCCGTTTTCAGCCTTTAGGGTTCTTGGTAATGGTCTCTTTAGTTTACTCAGTAAATGAACAGAAAAATATGATCAGCCTCCTTCATTTTTTTCCTTCTGTAGTTACATAATTAATGTAATGGTGCAAATGTGAAAATTTACGGTGGTCTAAAACTATGACCTTCATAAACACCATGTTGTCAAAACTGTTGTTTGCCATCAGGGGACTATTTATGATACTGATTTAGTATGCATATTATTTGTTAGCAATTTGTTAGAGTGCTTAATAGTAAGAGCATGGGTGATAACCTGTTTTTATACTGAATATTTCACTTACAGTTCCTGTGAGAGAAATTTTCAAAAATCCTATAATTAAAATAAATTTTACTCATGGCCAGAGTTGCAGGTAAAGCATTTTGGCACAGATGTTTGGAAGTAATCTGCTTCTCCATCTGTTAGCTTCAACTTCAAAAGTGAGGAATAAATCGATAGACTCAGATACACGGAATAACTGTTAAAGGGGAGAGAAAAATGTAAGAAGGGGATATTAAATTGATGGGAAAATCGAAGAAGGACAAAGCGGTAATTTAAAGAGATGTAATTTGAAAAATTCACAAATCTTGCTGTAAGGACTTCCATACTTGAACAATCAAAACTATATTATAGATACATTTATATTATTGAATATTTCCTACTGGAATTTTCAGAGTTGCTTTACATGTATAGCTATTCTTGAGTGTTCAGAAACAGCAGGCCCTCAATAAATGTTAAATTGAATGCATCTTGACAGATTGAGAGGCTGGGGAACTTAATTTACAGCATCAGCTATCCATTGAAGCAACCAAGAAACCCAGAATTAAGTGAAGCATAACATGGCAAAGTAAATAAATAAGGAAGTATGATATGGTTTATGTAGCATTTTAGGAACTCAGCTACTTCTTTTTCCTGATATATTTTTGTATAGCTTCTTAAAGAAGAATAAGCCTCTATTGTATTTATCACAAGATTGGTAGGTATGAAAAAAAGAAAAATAAAATTCTATTTTAGTTTTACACTATATTCTTATTAGGCTTAATTGCTCATTAGTGGAGGAAGGGAGGAAAAGAGGAAGAGAGAGAGTGGGAAATAGGGAGGTAGGAAGCCCAGGTATCAAGTGATGCATTTCTGAAAATCATTTTGGAGATGTGTGACAGCATAGTTAATGATCTACTCAATAGGCAACCCCTTTCCTTATTATACAAGCACTCCAATCCCCCACCCCACCCCACCCCCGGGAGGGGGAAGCAGAAATTTCTCATTCTTTGGGGGTTAATAAAACAAACAAACAAACCAACAAAAACCTCTCTTTTGCTAGAATTGATGAAGGTTTAGTACAGTCCTAATTCTGGCCAACAACTGGTAAAAAACAATTTTGGTCGATTTTGATCAAGATGGCCTGTTTGGATAAAGAGACTAAGGCTGGTGGAAGAGAGTAATTTTAAAAATATTTTACCTCCGTCATTTGTTTTGTGTAGCAAGGCACTTCTACATGAAGATTGATGCTTAGGACAGTGGTAACCATTTTGCAACAATGAAGCAATATTGAAAAAATTAATTCTGTCATGCAAAAATGGTACTTTAGGAAGAAGAGCTTTGGTCCTTGATGGCATTGCCAAGTACCCAGAGCTATTCCAATACTACTTTATTAGGACTTTAAAAAAGTTAAACAATGGTTTAAGTCATTGTTAATATATATTGTTTCTTTCAAAAATTGATTTTAGGGGGCCAGTGCCATGGCAGATTAGGTTAATCCTCCGCCTGAGGCGCCAGCATCATATATGGGCATTGGGTTCTAGTCCCAGTTGCTCCTCTTCCAGTCCAGCTCTCTGCTGTGGCCTGGGAAGGCAGTGGAGGATGTCCCAAGTGCTTGGGCCCTGGCACCCACATGAGAGACCAGGAGGAGGCACCTGGCTCCTGGCTTTGGATCGTTGCAGCTCCAGCTGTTGTGGCCATTTGGGGAATGAACTGGCAAATGGAAGACTTTTCTCTCTGTCTCTCTTTCACTGTAACTCTACCTGTCAAATAAATAAATAAAAATATTAAAAAAAAAAAAGAAAATTGACTTTCATGTTTGTTTGAAAGGCAAAGATAGGCAGAAAGATCTTGAACTTCCTGGTCTAATCCCTAACTGCCCACAACAGCTAAGACTGTGCCAGGCCGAATCCATGTGTCTGGAACTCAATCCATATCTCTCACGTGGGAGAACATAGGTCTGGTCTCTGAAAAGAGTCATTGTCATAAAATAACAATAACAAGTTAATCTTTTTTGCCCCAAATTAGAAAGTATATATATATATATATATATATATATATATATTATTTATATATTTCTTTAAAAAACAAACATACTTAAAGTGCGGTTGGTAAGTTTTGACATATGTATGCAACTGTGAAGCTATCAGTGTAATCAAGTTAATGAACATACCTGTAAACACCAGACATTTCTTCATGCCCCTTTGTAATCTTTCTCTCTTGTGTTTTAAAGCTTTTTCCTGTACATTTTATTTTTATATATTATTTAAGGTACACAAATTTCATATATTTCATGTATACAGATTTATGAAAATAATACTTCCCACACTACCTTCCCTCCTGCCCACATTCCTGCACCTCTTCCTCTTTCCTCTCTTAATCATTCTTTTAATTTTTACGATGATCTATATTCAGTTTATTTTATATTCATAAATTAACCCTACACTAAATAAAGAATTCGACAAATATTAAGAAGAAAAAACCAAAAAACAAAAAACACTGTTCAGGGCTGTAACAATCATCAAACGTCAGAATCTCAATTTCACTCCTATACATAACATTTTTGGTACTCCATTAGTTGCCACAGATCAGAGAAAATATATGGTATTTGTCTTTTGGTGACTGGCTTATTTCACTAAATATAATGTTTCCAGTTGCATCCATTTTGTTGCAAATGACAGAATTTCAATTGTTTTTATCACTGAGTAGTATTCCAGATTGTATATTTATCATAATTTCTTTATCCAGTCATAGGTTGAGGGACATATGGGTTGATTCCATTTCTTAGCTATTGTGAATTTAGCTACAAAAAACATGCGGGTACAGATAACACTTTCATATGTTGATTTCATTTCTTTTGGTTAAATTCCCAGGAGTGGGATTGCTAGTTTATATGATAAATCTGTTTTAGCTTTCTGAGGTATTTCATATTGTTCTTCACAGTGGCTGTACTAGATTACATTCCCACCAATGGTGAATTAGGGTACCTTGGTCTCTGCATCCTCACCAGCATTTATTGATTTTTTATTTCTATATAAAAACTGTTCTAACTGGGGTGAGGTGAAACCTCATTGTGGTTTTGATTTTCATTTCTCTGATGGCTAGTGATCCTGAGCTTCTTTTCATGGGTTTGTTGGCCATTTGGATTTCCTCTTTGGTTTGGTTTTGTTTTAAAGATTTTATTTATTTGACAGGTAGAGTTACAGACAGTGAGAGAGAGAGACAGAGAGAAAGGTTTTCCTTCTGTTGGTTCATTCCCTAAATGGGCGCAATGGCTGGAGCTGCGCAAATCTGAAGCCAGGAGCCAGAAGAATCTCCTGAGTCTTCCAAGCACTTGGGTCAGGTGCCAATCCAAAGCCAGGAGCCAGGTGCCTCCTCTTGGTCTCTCATGTGGGTGCTGGTGCCCAAGCACTTGGGCCATCCTCCACTGCCTTCCCGGGCCACAGCAGAGAGCTGGACTGGAAGAGGAGCAACCAGAACTAGAACCGGCACTCATATGGGATGTCGGCGCTACAGGCGGAGGATTAACCTAGTGTGCCATGGCGCTGGCTGGATTTCCTCTTAAAAAATGCCTGTTCAAGTCTTTTGCCCATTTCTTAACTGGATTGTTTGTTTTATTGTTGATTCTCTTGAGCTCTTCATAGATTCTGGATATTAATCCTTTGTCAGCCACATAGTTTGCAAATATTTTCTCCTGTTCTGTCCGGGTTGCCTCTTTACTTTGCTGAGTGTTTCTTTTGCAGTGCAAAAGCTTCTCAGTTTAATGTAATCCCATTTGTCTATTTTGGCTTCTGAGTCTTTTCCAAGAAGTCTTGGCCTTTGCCAATATCTTTCAGAGTTTCCTCAATATTCTCTAATAATTTGATGGTATCGGCTTGTAGATTTAAGTGTTTGATCAATTTTGAATGGATTTTTGTGTAAGGTATAAGGTAGGGGTCTTGCTTCATAGCTCTACATGTGGAGATCCAGTTTTACCAGCACCGTTTGTTGAAGAGACTGTCCCTTCTCCAGAGATTGATTTTAGCTTCTCTGCCAAAGATAACTTGGTTGTTGATGTGTTGATTGATTTCTGGAGTTTCTGTTCTTTTCCATTGATATACCCATCTGTTGTTTTGCCAGTGCCCGGCTGTTTTGATTTACAGATTCAGTGTGATTCCAATCAAAATGCCAAGGACATTCCCCTCAGCCCTAGAAAAAGTGATGCTGAAATTCATATGGAAACAGAGGAGACCCTGAACTACTGAAGCAATCTCATACAACAAAAACAAAGCCAGAGGCATCACAATACCAGATTTCAAGACAAACTACAGAGATGTTGTAGCCACTAATGATTTCAGAATGGTGCCTTCTCCCTGCCCATTCCAGGGTGTGTGCACCCCAGCTGCCACAGCCGCTACTGTTGTTGGATGGTACCTTGACCCCGCCAGTTGAGGGATGTGTGCACAAGATCCGACTCAGCTGCTACTGATGTAAAAATGGTGCCCTTTCCCAGCCTGTTATGGGGTATGCAGATTGAGAAATATTTCCTTTTTGCCCTGGGCTAGGCTGGTACCCTGTCCCCCTTAGGGCTTCAGGCTGGACACAAAGACACTATTCTCTCCCTCTGGCTATATTGCCAGTGGCACAAGCTGCTGAAGTGTGGTCTTACCTTGCTCTGCAAAGCTGGTGTTTCCTCCAGCTCCCAGCTACAAGGGTCATGTGTTTTGTCTGTTCTTATTGCTGTGTATGCACATTCCACACTGATCCACGGCTTCCCTCTTCCTTTCATAGAATTGCCATCGTAGATTTCTCTCCATCTCTCCCCTGGGAGTACACTTCTTCCACATTTTTGCTGCTATTTTCCCGTAGCCTAAAGCAGTATGTCCTTTCCCTATTCTGCCATCTTGACTCTTGTCAGCACAGAATGTTAATGAACCAGAGTAAAAATTAAAATTTGGATGGTGGGGGAGTCTCTTGATTACCATTTTTCCTGGTCCCAGTCCATTCAGCCTCAACCCCACCTCTTTTTTTCTCACCCTGTTTTGGAAATGTACTGAGGAAATATTGTAACTAATTGCTTTACAGTCACAACTGTGTATCTCAGCATTTAAAAGTTATGGTATTCATTATTTTATATATGCTTTTAAAAGTATGGAAAACAAATGCATAAGCATTTCCCTCTCAGTTTTTCTGTAATTGCTCATGATATAAATTGTCAAATATAATAGTGATGGAAATTTACTCAAACTTTTTGTTGAATTAAAACACACATGCTTAATATACATGTCCATTGGAGAGTGTATACTCAGGAGAGATTTTAATGAAAGCTTCCACAGTAATTCAAAATAAATTTGTAATTATACTACATACATTTTTACTTATTACATAAAATTGAATTAATCTTCTGATTAATTTTGGATTATATTACATGAATTAAAGTTAAGGTTAAAGCTCACAATATCAAATGGTTCTAATAGTTACAATGTAATAACTAATAAATAAAAACATCTTAGTTATCATAACAGGAGCTGTCTAGGGTAATAATAGATGTCGGGGTAAGAAGTCCAAAGGGCTAACCAGGCACTGGCACATGGTACTGGGAGTGAAAGAAGCAGTAAGGGGCCAGCGCTGTGGCGCAGTAGGTTAATATTACTCCTGCGGTGTCAGAATCCCATATGGGCGCTGGTTCTGGTCCCAGCTGCTTCTCTTCTGATCCAGCTCTCTGTTGTGTCCTGGGAAAGCAGTAGAAGATGGCCCAAGTCCTTGAGACCCTACACCCACATGGGAGACCTGGAAGATGCTCCTGGCTCCTGGCTTCAGATTGGCACAGCTCCAGCAGTTGGGGCCATTTAGGGAGTGAACTAGCAGATGGAAGACTTTTCTCTGTCTCTCCCTCTCATTGTCTGTAACTCTAACTCTCAAATAAATAAAAATTAAAAAACAAAGAAAGGAGCAATGAAGCGTCATAGACTGGATTTAGTTTTAGACACTACACAATACACGGTTTTCCTAATAGACATTACCATCCCTCCCAAATCTCTTTCTCTTACATGGCTTTGCCTTTCACCACATGATGTAACGATTTTCTTTGCCTAACGTAGGATCCTGGACAGTGTGTTGGAAGTTCAGGTAATCTCCCTAATTAGGTGGATTCTACTTTCTGTGGATCTCTGAGATCTCTCCCCTTTTTTTTTCCATTCCAAATGCCACTTTCTTGGTCTTTCCTAATTTGATCCATATCTGAATGCACATCTATAGTTATAGCTTTGTTACTTCCAATCTATATTATAGCTGAGTCTGAACTCTTAGCGTGTAGTTTAGGATAAAATTGAAAAACTTAAACAAACTACAAGCTACTCCAAAACTTGGTGTTCTCTTATCTCTTCAGCCCAACCTTTTACCACCATGTCCTTCAACTCTGTGCCATGTGCACCAAACTTCCTTTAGATATTCACACTACTTTGTGCTTATTCTCAACTCAAGGATTTTTCATGTAGTGTTTTTTCTTTTTTTTTGTAGAATATGTTATCCCTCTCCTTTGAGTCAGCTTGTTTACTGTAGTTTTTGCCTGATATAGTTAAATATCCCTTCTGCCTCCACTGACTTCCTTAGAGAAGATCAGGTTTTCTACCTGTGATTCCTCATAATATTGTGTACTTTTCACAGCATATGTGAGTCAAATTACAATTGTTTAAGCAGTTTGTTTTCCCTGTGGGGCCTAAGTTCAGTGCTTATAAGGATTGTATGTATTTTTATCACTGTTGGATTCTTAGCTTTTAGTACAGTGCCACTCAAAGAATATTTGGTGAATATTTGGTGAATAAATAACTTTAGACATGGTATGAAAAGTGTTAATACTTGGGGACAAAATGGCCTTGCTAATCGGTAGTTTCTGGAGACCTGTCAAATCCTCGCAGCAATGTAGGATACAGAGAGCAAGATACAGCATCCTAGGGAAGGAGAGCCACGAAGGCAGGTGACTCTCAAGGCTCCTACCTATAAGGTATACATATAAGGTATGTATACAGTAGTTTAATTAAAAGAGAATAAATCAAGGATGACAGGTTCCCATCTGTGCAGCAAACACTGAAACTATTCAAGGTACTATTGCAGGGGCCCGCGCTGTGGTGTAGCGGGTAGAGCCGTCCACTGCAGTGCCAGCATCCCATATGGGCTCCAGTTCAAGTCCCAGCTGTTCCAGCTCTCTGCTGTGGCCTGAGAAAGCAGTAGAGGATGGCCCAAGTCCTTGGGCCCCTGCACCCACGTGGGAGACCCCGAGGAAGCTCCTGGCTCCTGGCTTTGGATCAGCACAGCTCCAGCCATTGCAGCCATTTAGGGAGTAAAGCAGTGCATGGAAGACCAATTTCTCTTTCTCTGCCTCTGCCTCTTTGTAACTCTGCCTTTCAAATAAATAAACGAATCTCAAAAAAATATACTATTTCATTTCTAGGTCTCTGCTCAGTGTAGTTTTTTAAAATAGCTTAACCTGAGGCAAATTTTTTATCTACTCTTTATAGTTAGGATTATACTTAATTTTTGCCAGGCTTTGTCTGTGGTTTTCAAATGCCTTGCTGTCTATCTGGTTTGGAATTTGAATATTCTATTAGGAATCTGAATATGACATAAAGATTTTGGATTTAATATTTAGGTTTTAGGCATTGCAGAGTTTTTTTTTTTTTTTAATAAATCTAAGATGCAGTGAATAAATTCCAGGTAGATGGATCTGAATTTCACTTTAGGTTGAGAAATTGTGTGGTGTATTACCAATCCATTCATTATTCAAGTTCTCTTTTTTTTTCTGTTTGTCAGAACACATTTCATTTTCTTACATCAATTTCAAGTAATTTTAAAGACATCTTATATAAGGAGTATTTTAGAATGGAAATTCAATATACTATGTACTGGAAATCAGCACAAAACCTTAAATTCTGATTAAGTTATTTGATTTACATAATTATACATTTTATAATAATTTATATTATTATACCAGTTCTTAAAATATACCAAGTAGCATAGCTAAAAAAGAATTGTTTGACTATAAATGATTGCTAGCATGTTGCAGGCAATAAAATAAATGTTACTTGTAAATAGTTTCATATCTCACATGTGGAACTATAAACACTCATATTCTGGTCCTGCTGAAAGCTAAAATAGCTAACCTTGATGTAATGTGAATTTGAGTGATTTTTAAAAGATTTATTTTGTTGTTTTTAAAGGCAGAGTTACAGACAGAAGAGAGACAGAGTCAGAAAGAGAGAGAGAGACAGAGAGAGAAATCTTCCATCTGCTGGCCCACTCCCCAAATGGCCACATGGCTGGGGGCATGCCAGGCTGAAGCTAGGAGCCCAGAGCTTGCTCTGTGTCTCCCACATGAATGTGGGAGCCCAAGTGCTTGGACCATTATCCACCACCCTTCCAGGCATACCAGTAGTGAACAAGACTGGAAGTGAAGCAGCCAGGTCTCCAGTCAATACCCATATGGGATGCTTGCACTGCAGGTGGAGGCCTAGCCTGCTACGTCACTATGTCAGCCCCTTAGGTGAATTCTTAAATAGAATATACAGACAGAGGTTTTGCATTAGTATATTATGTCAATACAGTATATATTTTATATTAGTACAATGGTACAAAATCAGCAGAGAATATAGTGCTTGGGAATGCATCTCTATAGAGGGAGCCCCATGTTACCTTTTCTTGATTTGTGTGGTAGTGCATATAAAGGGAGGGAACCACTATCCTTTTCATATACAGCAGGTGTAAGTAATGATGTTTTGGAAACACTTTTTATGAGAAAAATTAAAAAATTCATGTGAAAGTCAAAATGGCAGAGAGACATAGAGAGACAGGGAGAGACAGAGACAGAGACTTCGATCTTCCATCCCCTGGTTTACTTCCCATTGCCCACAACAGCCCGATCTGGGCCAGGCCAAAGCCTCGAGCCAGGAACTCCACTGGGTCTCTCATTTGGCTGGCAGAGGCTCCAGTACTTTTGCCATTTTCCTCTCCTTTTCCTGGTGCGTCAGCAGGGCATTGGATAGAAGGAAGCAGAGCAGCCTGGGCTCTAACTTTCATTCTGCTATGAGATGCTGGTGTCACTGGGCATGGCTTAACCCAGGCAGCCACAAGCAGGCCCCGTAAATTTTTCAATTTTCATTGGTTGTAAGCATTTCTTAGCATTAGCATGCTAATTGAATACATGGGAGAGTACTGCTGCTGTGGGATATGGAATGTACTTGCTGTGAAGGGAACATTGTGCTATGTGAGCTGCTATCAGCTATTGAGCAGGTCCATTGTTTCATATCATGAATTATTTTGTAGCAAATGTGTGATAATTTCTCTTGTGTTCAGTCTCTTGCATTTTTCTCGCAGTTGGAGAGAAATGCTGCTTATGTATCTTTAATAGATTCAGACTATGTCTGCCAATTTTTGTGCTTTAAAATCCACAAGAGAAAGAGCTCATCCAAAGTAAGCTGTTTCTCAAAAGCCTGGCTCTAAAAATCCCTCATTAGCTTTTTTTTAATTAATAAATTGCATGAAGAAGAAAGACTAAATTGCTTTATGTCCTTCTGTGATACATGTGAGCTCTGGTACACAGTAGTTTCTCAAAGATGTTTCTGGGCTTCAATTTAAATTATCATCTTTTATTACACTTGTAAATATAAAGCAACAGAATTATTTTTAGGAGATGTGGGAAGTTTTCCTATGTAAATTGTAATACATACACAGTGTTAACACTTTATATCAATTTGAAAAATATCAGTTGGTGGAAAGTAATTGGTAAAAATGTCAGTAATGCTCTCATCTTTCTACATACTTTCCACAGTGTTTGGAGTTCTCTAATACCCTCTTGCCTATTGTTATTCTAATAACATTTTTACTCCCAGTAAGTATAATTTATACATTTCTTTCTGTAAAATAATATTTTTGACAGAATGACCATATTCTTTGACCCAGTTCATATGAAATGGATTTTGCATATTTTAATACCTAATTTTGTTTAAAATTATGATTTTAATAACAGTGAGGTTATTTCTATCTGTATTTTTTATGAAGTATATGTCCTCATCTGACTGTTTTTTATTCTGTGAACCACACGGTGTTCCATCATATCTGTAATTTCCAAGCAAGAGTAAGTCCAGAGTAGGCCAGTTCCATGCTGGTAGGCTGGGGTGTGTAGCTGTGCGTCTCTTTGATGTCTGACAGCCTGAGAGATACAGTGGGAACTGGATCTGGAGCACTGTGTGCATGTGGTCTGCCCTTTTCCAGTCCCTCTGACACTTCCCTTTAAAGAGAAGTACTTTGGCCCCATACAGTCAGCTATGCTGGTGAATACAGTGTTGACAGACTTAGGTACTCTTTACCTTTTCAACTGTACGTGCTCTATGAATCCAGGTCTTTTATGTCTGCAGGTCTGTGTTGGTGTTGAGGGGTTCCCATAAGTATGGGAGGACAGGAGGAAGCACAATTAATAAGACTTACACTTCTAATTTTTAAAATGTATTTAAAATAAATTTTCTGAATGTCTTTTTTCTTCCTTAGTGTAGACATAAGGCTAGGGTTATAAGCAGTGACCCTCTACCTAGCCTGTACATATAAATTACCTGGTGAGCTATTAAAAGGCCTGATACTCATGTTGCTCCCAGGCTAATAATGTCAGAATCTCTGGGATTTGAACTAAGGTATAAGTATTTCTGTTTTAAGTTACATTTTTATTAATGTATAGAGAGCAGATTTCATGTATTTCATAGATACAATTCTAAGAATATACTTTCCTACTCCTTTTCCCCTTTTTAAAATTATTTTTTGATAACATACAATTTATAATCAGAGGTTCAGTATTCCTCGAAGCAAAGAGCTCTACAAGTAAAAGGCAGAAATACCATTGTTGCATAGGAATATAGATGAGAGTTATAAACAACAGACAATCACAAGATGTCCATTTTGTTTATATACATTAAGATTTTTTGTACTGTATATATTAACTCCCACAAATCATAGAAAACATGATATTTGTCACCTTTTTGGGCCTGGGTTATTTCACTAAGCCTAATGGTCTCCAGTTGTATTCTTTCAAGATCTGTAGGTTATTTCAAAATACAGCCAAAATTGTGATCCACTGGTTTTAAGCTGAGCTTTTATTTTCAATATGCAGCCCAGATGCTCTATTGCCAGTTTTCATTGTTAATCTCACCTAAATTGTTTTAACTAATGCATCGGTTGTATATATTTATGGGACACCAATTTGATATTTCAGCACATGTTTACATTGTGTAATATTCAAATCAATCCCACCTAATTCTGTTTATTTTTTAAAAGATTTTAGGGACTTATTTTTATTTGAAAGGTAGAGTGACAGAGAAGGAGAAAGAGAGGAAGTGTGTGTGTGTGTGTGTGTGTGTGAGAGAGAGAGAGAGAGAGAGAGAGAGAGAGATATTTTTCCATCTATGATTCATTCCTCAAATACCTAGGGCTGGGCCAGCCAAAGCTAGGAACCAGGAACTATATCCACATATTATGTGGGTGGCAGGGATTCATTATCTGTTGCTTTCTGGGCATATTAGCAAGTAGCTGGATCAGAAGCAGAGTACTGGATCAAGTGGGACTCAAACTGGCATTCCAATATGGGATGTGGCTATCCTAGGCAGCAGCTTAATTTGCTATGCCACAACACCCACTTCTCCATTCCCCCATTACCACCTAATTTTAATCCTTTCATTTTACTGGAGTACTTTTTGAAGAATTGTTCAGTCTTTTATTAGAAAGAGTAGGGAATAGGCATTTAGTTGTTAAGATTCCCATGTCTCATGTTGGAGTACCTGGATTGGCTTCCCAGCTCCGGATTCTGACTACAGCTTCCTACAAATGCCAGGAAGTGGGAGGCAGCCTTGCTGTCTCAAGTAATTGTGTCTCTGTCACACACATGGAAGACCTGAGTTGCATTCCCACCTCCTGGTTCCAGCCCTGGCTCATTCTCAGCCTGCTTTAGGGGCTTTTAGGGAGTGAAGCTGCAAATGACAACTCTCTTTTTGCTTGTGTCTGTCTCTTTCTGTCTCTGTCTCTCTCTCTCTCATGCTCCCTCTTTTTTTCTGTATCTGTCTCTCTCTCCCTCTCATATAAATTAAAAAAAAAATTAAAAAAAAAAGAATGGAACTACAATTCTACTCATGTACTTCTAGGAGTTCAACATTTTTAGATTCCATCTGTACGTGAAATGATTCAGTGTTTTTCTTTCAGGGGCTCTAGATAAGGGGAAAATGAGGAGATGCTGATTAAAGGGCAGAACATTTCAGTTAGGATATACATGAGAGAAAACTTGAAACGTTCTCACCAAAGCTGTCACTCCCCCTCTTCGCGGAGGAACAACACAGGACCCTGTGCTGTTCTTTTGTCTGCTCGGCCCTCCCCGGGTTTGCTGCTGGTTCTTCCCGGGTTGGCTACCGTCCCTTCCACCTTCCGCGGAGGGGCGGGCCCCCTGCCACTTTCCCCACTTCCGCAGGGGAGCGGCACACCGCCGGCCGGCTCTCTCGGGAGCTGCACAGGTGTTATTCAGATAGATGTTCCTGGTGCATGTTGTCTCTCTCCTCCTTTATAGTCCTCTTCCACCAATCCCAACTCTGCTACCCACACGCCGAGTACGCTGCTCTCCTCCAATCAGGAGCAGGTCCTACAGTTTATTGGTTGAACTGGAGGCAGCTGTGTAGAAGCTGTTTCCTCCTCTCCCAGCGCCATATTGTAGGAGAGCAGATGCATAGAATAAGTCTTAATTCCAGTAACTTAGTCTAGTCCGAGTTGCTCCCAGTTGCTCCCCACAAAAGCAATAAGAAGTGTGTGAGGTAACGGATGTTAATTAGCTCAATTTAATAATTTCATAATGTATGCATATATCAAAACAACATGTTGTAGATGTAATTTTTATTTGTCAGTTATACCCTGACTGAATGAACAGAAAGTACTGACACAGACCTTTTTGAGGGACATATCTGACTAGAGTTTTCTATACTAATGAACTCTGTGCAGTTTATCAGCACAGGTGATACTGATGGGAGAGAATAATGGGTCTGTGGTGGTTTGAGTTGTCTGTGTGTGCATTTGGACATAGTGGTAGCATGGCTGGATCAGGAGTCAGGCTCTTAGTGGGATTTCACATTCCCTCATATGAGTCGTGATAAAATATACAATGAGAGCTAGAAATATTCCAACTCATTTTACCCTTCTGCAAGTGAATCGTGGTAGACATTGCCTTCATCCTAAGAAGCAATGTTATAAGGCACATTTTTTTCAAATTACGAAATGCTTTTGTATTTATGATTTTCCTTTAGCACTGTTTCTTATAGTTTATAGCTTATTAAGAATTTGTGGTATATTTTAAAATGGAACTCCCAGTATTATTGCCATGATTTATATAGTGTTGAGATTCCTTTTGTTAATAGTGATAACAACAGGAAATAATGAGGTTTTGCAATTTAGAAAGGGGCAAGTATCATTCTTTCAACTGCTTGATATTACAGATCATCTGTAAAATCTGGTTATGAAATCTTATTGGCAATACATTGGAAAATTCCTAAGAATTCTTCCATCAGTTGATGCAGAAGTGTTATATATGTAAATATTTAGTTAAGGGGATACTGACTTTATCCACACACACACAAATGTGCACATACATATAATACACACACACATCCACAGAGGACTATATAGTCTTTAATTAAAACTATGCTAAAATCTTGTGCCAGCATTGACTTAATTCACAATATCTGATCTTGGTACTTTTAACAAACCACTTTGCTAAGATCGGAAAACATTATGCTGAGAGAAATAAGCCAATCCCAAAGGGACAAATACCACTTGTTCTCTCTGATAGGTGACAACTAACTGAGCACCAAAAATGAAACCTGTTAAAGTGAAATGAACACTATGAGAAATGGTGACTTGATCAGCCCTCACCCTGACTGTTGATGAGCAACTTAATATGTTATCCCTCTTAGTATTTTTTTTGTTTGTTCTACTTAATACTTTTGGTTGAATACTGTAATCAATACACAATTCTTCTTAAGTGCTGAAACTTAACTGAAAAGTGATCACTGTTAAATATAAGAGTGGGAATAAGAGAGGGAAGAGATGTGCAATTCGGGACATGCTCAAGCTGACTTACCTCAAATGGTAGAGTTAGAAACATACCAGGGGATTCCAATTCAATCCCATCAAGGTGGCATGTACCAATGCCATCTCACTAGTCCCAGTGATCAGTTTCTGTTCACAATTGATCATAATGATAGGACTAAGAACCAAAGGGATCACATAGACAAGAATAGTGTCTGCAAATACTAGCTGATAGAATAAAAAAGGGAGAGAACGATGCAACATGGGAAGTGAGATCCACAGCAGACCCATAGAATGGCAGATGTCCTAAACAGCACTCTGGCCTCTGAATCAGCCCTTAAGGCATGTGGATCCGGCTGAAAAGCCCATGAGAGTATTTCAGGCATGGAAAGCCAAGACAATCTGGGAAAAAAAAAAAAAAAACCTAAATGAAAGATCTCCACGAGTGAGATCCCAGTGGAAAGAATGGGTCATCAAAGAAGGAGGTACCTTCAGATGATGAAAGCCCATGAGAGTATTTCAGGCATGGAAAGCCAAGACAGTCTGGCAAAAGATCTCTGTGAGTGAGATCCCAGTGGAAAGAACAGGTCTTCAAAGAAGGAGGTACCTTTCTCTGAAGGGAGGAGGGAACCTCCACTTTGACTATGACCTTGTCTAAACAAGATAAGAGTCGGAGAACTCAGAGGGCTTCCATAGCCTTGGAAACTCATGACTGGAGCATAGGGAGATTACTGATGCCATAGACAGGAGTGTCAATTGGTAAAGTCAACAACAGGAGTCACTGTGCACTTACTCCTCATGTAGGATCTCTGTCCTTAATGTGCTGTACATTGAGATTTAATGCTATAACGAGTACTCAAACAATATATTTCATTTTGTGTTTCTATGGGGGTGCAAACTGTTGAAATCTTTACTTAATGTATACTAAACTGATCCTCTGTAAAAAAAAAAAAAAAAGAAATTATCAACTCCCAACTTGACTCTCACTGGGATTAAACATGACAATAGGTCTGATCTGATTTCATCATCATTTAAAAAAAAATCATCTATTATTTTTCACTTTATGTTTCTGTGTGGGAGCAAACTGTTGAAATCCTTACTTAATGTATACTAAGCTGATCTTCTGTATATAAAGAGAATTGAAAATGAATCTTGATGTGAATGGAAGGGGAGAGGGATTGGGAAAGGGGGGTGTTGCGGGTGGGAGGGACGTTATGGGGGGTAAGCCATTGTAATCCATAAGCTATACTTTGGAAATTTATATTCATTAAATAAAAGTTTTAAAAAAAAAAGATCTCCCATCTGTTAAATTTACTTAAGTAATAATTAGGATATTGTCTTTGATTTTTTAAAAAGATTCATGCATTTATTTATTTATTTTTTGACAGGCAGAGTGGACAGTGAGAGAGAGTGACAGAGATAAAGGTCTTCTTTTGCTGTTGGTTCACCATCCAATGGCCACCGCGGCTGGCGCGCTGCGGCCGGCGCACCACGCTGATCTGATGGCAGGAGCCAGGTGCTTCTCCTGGTCTCCCATGGGGTGCCGGGCCTAAGCACTTGGGCCATCCTCCACTGCACTCCCGGGCAACAGCAG